>NC_056743.1:1324702092-1325002092 GCF_019279795.1 Protopterus annectens
GACGTCACTAAATAATGACAGACATTTCAATTTCAGATTTTGTATCCTTCAAAAATACATGCTAATGCAAAACCTGTTCTTCTAGCAACTTTCTAAGTTTATAACAGCAATATTTAAAATCTGTCCCTATTTTTGCCCCTTTGTCCCCCATTATTTTTGGCTTTGTCCCGATTTCTTGCACTAAGAGGTTGAGAGGTGTAGCCTAGGTACGAAGCATGAAGTAAAACAAACATGCCGTACTTAGAGGAGGAGAGTAGTAACCTACAGACACAATACAGAGGGACTTCAATGTCTGAGACTATCGTCATGGGCAAAACTCTAAATGCATGTCAGCAAAAGTACGGTTTTGTACCTACCATAAATGTAGATGTTCGAGTGTTCACCCTGCTGCAGTCATCACACTTGGGTTATCCTGTCATCAGGCGGTCCCACAGTCAGCAGGAATTCCAAAGTCTTGGTCCAGCGTCGGTTGCTGTCACCTCTTCCCTGACGTCAGTGCGCCAGGGGTATATATAATGCAACCAACGCCATTTTCTTCAGTTTTTCTTGCTCCAGATGTCAGGTGCCCCCCAAAAAGGTGGTCAGAATTTAGAACCAAATGGAGTAACCTCTGCACAAACACAAAATCCCTTCAGCTATAAGCAAATACATCAGTAAGGTATAGAAGAGATTTAGCCAGTAGATCAGAGGGGATGGAGGGAGGGTAACCTGGACTGCAGCAGGGTGAACACTCGAACATCTACATTTATGGTAGGTACAAAACTGTACTATGTTCATCGTGTTACCCTGCTGCAGTCATCACACTTGGGTTGAATCCCAAAGCTAAGGAAGGGGGGAGGTATCATAGAGGGTTAGTGGAGGCTATAAGGCCTTGCAGAACTTCAGTGGCGAAGCCCCTGGTCTTAGAGTAAAGAGGCAAGTGATAGTGTTTGGTAAAGGTGTGTACTGAACTCCAAGTTGCAGCTTCTAAAATCTCCTTGGTTGGAACCCCCCTGAGAAAGGCTGTAGAGGTAGCTGATGCTCTGGTAGAGTGGGACCTAATGTTAGCAGGGACTGGTTTCCCATGATGGGTATAGCAGAAATGTATGCAATGACCTATCCATTTAGAAATGGTTTGCTTTGATATAGCCTTCCCTTGAGAAGCTGTAGCATAGGATACAAAGAGTTGGTCAGATTTGCTGTAAGCCTTAGTTTTGTCCAAGTAGTAACAAAGTTGCCTGTGAATGTCCAAGGAATGCAGGAGTCTCTCACCTTTGTTCTGTGGATTTGGGAAGAAGGTGGGTAAGTGGATGGTCTGATTTAAAGCCACACTGGAAACCACCTTACGCATAAAGGAAGGATTAGTTCATAGAGAAACTCTGTCTTGATGAAAAATGAGGAAAGGTTCCACTGCCATTAGTGCCTGTAGCTCTGAGACTCTTCTAGCTGAAGTTATTGCTAGGAGCAGGGCAGTCTTCCATGATAGGAATTGAAGATCTGCAGAGAAAGCTGGTTCAAAGGGAGGTAGCGTTAGTTTTTCCAGAACAAAATTGAGGTCCCATGTTGGTGTAGGAGCTCTCCTGGGTGGTCTAATGTTTTGCCCTCTGAGGAACTGCCTTAGAAGAGGATGTGAAAATAAAGGTGGATCCGTGTTGTAGTGAGCTGAAATAGCTGAAGCATGGATTTTAATGGAGGAAAAAGAAAGTCCTTTGTGCAACATCTCAGCTAAATACTGTAGAATGTGAGGCATGTGAGGCTGAATTGTGTCTTGACCTTTAGCTTGGTTCCAGGCACAAAACCTTTTCCATTTGTCTGAATAAGCCTTCCTGGTGTTTGGCCTTCTGGCTTCCAGAATAACATCCAGAACTGCTTGGGAAAGAGGAGCTGGTTGGATGTTTAGTTGATTTGCCATGCAGCCAGATTTAAAGTTTTGTGTGAGCAAATGGGGGATTTGAGGCAATATCCATGGTGGGCTGTGGGCCATATTTCTCAATAGCGGGTACCAGTGCTGGCGTGGCCAGTCTGGGGCTATGAAAATCATTCATGGTCTCTCCTTTTTGACTTTCAGAAGAACCTTTGTGAGGAGAGGCAATGGAGGGAAGGCATATACTGTCAGGTTTTTCCAACTGAAAGAGAGTGCGTCCACTTTCCAAGCTTGATGGTGAAATGTCCTTGTACAAAATTTTGTTAGTTGATAGTTTTGAGGACTGGCAAGCAGGTCTATGTCTGGAAGGCCCCATTTTTAAGTTATCATTGCAAATATCTGTGGATCTAGTTTCCACTTGTGAGGATCCTTGATGTTTCTGCTGAGGTCGTCTGCCAATGTGTTTTTCTGTCCTGGCAGGAATTGAGCTTGTAACTGAACTTGGTAAGCCAGAGCTGTGTTCCATAAGATCATTGCTTGCCTGCATAGAGGGTAGGAATGTGTACACCCTTGTTTGTTTATGTACCACATTACTGTGGTGTTGTCCGTCCTTATTGCAAGTTGTCCTGGATGTAATAGATCCTTGAAGGCTGTCAGAGCTTTCTGTACAGCACTAATATGAGCTTGGGTTCTACTTTGGTGTGCATTAATATAAGTACCTACCCATCTTCATTCAGACATAGTAGCTTGGTCTGTAGTCTGAATTCTTCTTCTTTACGACTCATACCTCTTAAATGTCCAGATTTTTGCAGAATGTCTAGATTTTTTGCCTCGTGTTTTTGGTCTGCTCCTCATAAAATTTGTGTTTTCTTAGCAAATCATTGAGGACTGACGTCACTAAATAATGACAGACATTTCAATTTCAGATTTTGTATCCTTCAAAAATACATGCTAATGCAAAACCTGTTCTTCTAGCAACTTTCTAAGTTTATAACAGCAATATTTAAAATCTGTCCCTATTTTTGCCCCTTTGTCCCCCATTATTTTTGGCTTTGTCCCGATTTCTTGCACTAAGAGGTTGAGAGGTGTAGCCTAGGTACGAAGCATGAAGTAAAACAAACATGCCGTACTTAGAGGAGGAGAGTAGTAACCTACAGACACAATACAGAGGGACTTCAATGTCTGAGACTATCGTCATGGGCAAAACTCTAAATGCATGTCAGCAAAAGTACGGTTTTGTACCTACCATAAATGTAGATGTTCGAGTGTTCACCCTGCTGCAGTCATCACACTTGGGTTATCCTGTCGTCAGGCGGTCCCACAGTCAGCAGGAATTCCAAAGTCTTGGTCCGGCGTCGGTTGCTGTCACCTCTTCCCTGACGTCAGTGCGCCAGGGGTATATATAATGCAACCAACGCCATTTTCTTCAGTTTTTCTTGCCCCACATGTCAGGTGCCCCCCCCCCCCCAAAAAAAGGTGGTCAGACTTTAGAACCAAATGGAGTAACCTCTGCACAAACACAAAATCCCTTCAGCTATAAGCAAATACATCAGTAAGGTATAGAAGAGATTTAGCCAGTAGATCAGAGGGGATGGAGGGAGGGTAACCTGGACTGCAGCAGGGTGAACACTCGAACATCTACATTTATGGTAGGTACAAAACTGTACTATGTTCATTGTGTTACCCTGCTGCAGTCATCACACTTGGGTTGAATCCCAAAGCTAAGGAAGGGGGAGGTATCATAGAGGGTTAGTGGAGGCTATAAGGCCTTGCAGAACTTCAGTGGCGAAGCCCGCCCTGGTCTTAGAGTAAAGAGGCAAGTGATAGTGTTTGGTAAAGGTGTGTACTGAACTCCAAGTTGCAGCTTCTAAAATCTCCTTGGTTGGAACCCCCCTGAGAAAGGCTGTAGAGGTAGCTGTTGCTCTGGTAGAGTGGGACCTAATGTTAGCAGGGACTGGTTTCCCATGATGGGTATAGCAGAAACGTATGCAATGACCTATCCATTTAGAAATGGTTTGCTTTGATATAGCCTTCCCTTGAGAAGCTGTAGCATAGGATACAAAGAGTTGGTCAGATTTGCTGTAAGCCTTAGTTTTGTCCAAGTAGTAATGAAGTTGCCTGTGAATGTCCAAGGAATGCAGGAGTCTCTCACCTTTGTTCTGTGGATTTGGGAAGAAGGTGGGTAAGTGGATGGTCTGATTTAAAGCCACACTGGAAACCACCTTAGGCATAAAGGAAGGATTAGTTCATAGAGAAACTCTGTCTTGATGAAAAATGAGGAAAGGTTCCATCCACTGCCATTAGTGCCTGTAGCTCTGAGACTCTTCTAGCTGAAGTTATTGCTAGGAGCAGGGCAGTCTTCCATGATAGGAACTGAAGATCTGCAGAGAAAGCTGGTTCAAAGGGAGGTAGCGTTAGTTTTTCCAGAACAAAATTGAGGTCCCATGTTGGTGTAGGAGCTCTCCTGGGTGGTCTAATGTTTTTTGCCCCTCTGAGGAACTGCCTTAGAAGAGGATGTGAAAATAAAGGTGGATCCGTGTTGTAGTGAGCTGAAATAGCTGAAGCATGGATTTTAATGGAGGAAAAAGAAAGTCCTTTGTGCAACATCTCAGCTAGATACTGTAGAATGTGAGGCATGTGAGGCTGAATTGTGTCTTGACCTTTAGCTTGGTTCCAGGCACAAAACCTTTTCCATTTGTCTGAATAAGCCTTCCTGGTGTTTGGCCTTCTGGCTTCCAGAATAACATCCAGAACTGCTTGGGAAGGAGGAGCTGGTTGGATGTTTAGTTGATTTGCCATGCAGCCAGATTTAAAGTTTTGTGTGAGCAAATGGGGGATTTGAGGCAATATCCATGGTGGGCTGTGGGCTATATTTCTCAATAGCGGGTACCAGTGCTGGCGTGGCCAGTCTGGGGCTATGAAAATCATTTGTGGTCTCTCCTTTTTGACTTTCAGAAGAACCTTTGTGAGGAGAGACAATGGAGGGAAGGCATATACTGTCAGGTTTTTCCAACTGAAAGAGAGTGCGTCCACTTTCCAAGCTTGATGGTGAAATGTCCTTGTACAAAATTTTGTTAGTTGATAGTTTTGAGGACTGGCAAGCAGGTCTATGTCTGGAAGGCCCCATTTTTGAGTTATCATTGCAAATATCTGTGGATCTAGTTTCCACTCGTGAGGATCCTTGATGTTTCTGCTGAGGTCGTCTGCCAATGTGTTTTTCTGTCCTGGCAGGAATTGAGCTTGTAACTGAACTTGGTAAGCCAGAGCTGTGTTCCATAAGATCATTGCTTGCCTGCATAGAGGGTAGGAATGTGTACCCCCTTGTTTGTTTATGTACCACATTACTGTGGTGTTGTCCATCCTTATTGCAAGTTGTCCTGGATGTAATAGATCCTTGAAGGCTGTCAGAGCTTTCTGTATAGCTAGCATCTCTTTTTGATTTATGTGCAGATTTCTTTGATCTGCAGTCCATAGGCCTTGAATGCAGTGTCCTGCCATGTGTGCCCCCCAGGCATAATCTGAAGCATCTGTTGTGATAGTTTGCCTGGCTGGGGGCAAGGTGAAAGGCTGACCCTTGTTGAGGTGACATGCCTGTGACCACCATAGAAATTCCTGTTGTAGGCAGGGAATGAGAGATATCATTGTGTCCAAGCTGTGGCTGTGTTGAGACCATACGCTTTTTAGGTACCACTGTAATTTCCTCATATGCAGCTTTGCAAATGGTATTATTAGTATGCAAGATGCCATGAAGCCCAAGGCCTGCAGAATTTTTCTTGCAGTTAATTGGGTCTTTGTTGCCATTGTCTTGAAATATTGAGTCAGTTGTAGTTGTTTGTCTGGCATAAGATAAGTCTTCTGGGCCATTGTATTCAAGCTGGCACCCAGGAATGTCATTATTTGTGAGGGTACTAATTTTGACTTCTTTTCATTTACTGTGTACCCCAGGCAGTTTAGTAGATGCTTTACAAAGGACAGATGATGTAAGAGAATGTCTTTGCTTTCTGCTTGGACGAGGCAGTCGTCCAGGTATGGATATATTTGAATTCCTCTTTGTCTGCAGTATGCAATTACTGGTGCCAGGCATTTTGTAAAGACTCTGGGTGCAGTAGATAAGCCAAAGGGCAGTGCAGAGAATTGGCAATGGGTTGAACCTGCAATGAAACGGAGGTATCTTCTGCAACTTTGTCTGATAGGGACATGCAGGTATGCCTCCTTGAGGTCCAACGTTACTAGCCATGCTTCCTTGCCCAACATGGGAAGTAGCTGCTGTAGTGTTAGCATCTTGAATTTGGGTACTTGTAAGTAAGTGTTTAGAATTGAAAGGTGCAGAATTGGTCTCCAGGCATTGTCCTTTCTAGGCACTAGAAAGAGTCTTGAGTAAAATCCTTGGCCTTGCTCTCTAGTAGGTACCAGTTGAATGGCTCTCATGTCCATGAGAGTTGTAATTTGTTTTTGTGCCTCTGCCCATTGATTTTGTGGCAGGTTTGGCATTCCTCTTTTCATTGGCAAGGTGTGAAAGTGGAATCTGTATCCTCGTAAAATTATGTCTAAGACCCATTTGTCCTTTGTGACAATGTGCCAGTTGTCTGCAAAAAGTGCGAGTTTCCCCCCCAAGGGGGCTGCCAAGAGAGTATTGCTTGGCCAGATGAGGTGCAAGTCATTGAGTTTGCCTTCTGGTGGATTGAGACCTGTCTTCTCCTCCTTTCTGTGTTGTAGTGCCCCATTGGCGAGGTTTATACTGGACTTGTGGTTGTCCTCTGCCCCTTGGGCGTCTGTATTTACCCCTCTGTGGTCTGTCAGTAGCTGGAAAGGACCAATTTTTTGTTGGCCAGTTTCTGCTGAAGCGAGGGGGTTGTACCTGTAGGAAATCTTTGACTGCATAGATTTTGCCTTATCCTTCATTTTCTTTAAAACTTCTTCTGCTTTAACTCCAAAAAGAACATCCTGCTGTAAGGGAGCATCCAGTAGTTTTGCTTTAACATGATCAGGCAGAGTTTGTTCCTTTAACCAAGCATGCCTGCGTATAACAGACCCAGTGACAGCTGCTCTGCAGGAGGCCTCCAAAGAATCAAACCCACATTGTAAGGTATGTTTGCCCACCTGCTCAGTGGTGTGCAACAGATCCTGTACTTCTTTCAATTCAGATTGTTGAGGGAGAGTGGTTATTCTTTGCTTTAACTGAGAGATTAGGAATTGCTGATACTTAAGCATGTGAAATTGGCAATTCAGTGCCCTCATAGCTAGTGTGGCTGAGGTGTAAACCTTTTTCCCCCACCTGTCTAGTGCTCTGGAATCCCTCTCAGAAGGTACTGGGTTTTTAGCCATAGAAGCCTTAGCCCCCTTGGGACCCTAGGAGATAGTCTCTGGGTCAGCTACAGGGCTTTTGTAAAGAAATTTTTGGGAATCAGGCACTCTATAGTATCTGTCAGGCTTAGCCGGAGCAGGAGGTAGAGAGTCTGGGTTGAAACTGGATTCTAAATAAACATCATCCACAATGTCCAAAACTGGTGGGAAGGCTAGTGGTCTGTGTTGGGGGAGTAAAAGAAACTCTCTGAGCCTTTTCTTTGAGTCAGAGTAATCCTGACCTTCCCAGTGAAAATGTTCCCTCATAGTGTGTAAAGTTTCCCCAAAGGCGTAGTCTTCAGGAGGAGAAGCTGAGGGAATAGAGTCCTCAGCATCAGAATCTTCATAAGGAGAGAAGGAGTAATCTTGGTCCTCAGAGGAGTCTTAAGAAATGGACACTTGTTCAGAGGATGCATAATCTTCCTCTTGTCTAGGCCTTTTGTCAGGAGGGGGCTGGGAACCCCTGATTAGAGAAATCAAATCTTCAGCCATTTTGAGCATCTGTTTCTTAGGCATAGGGCCTTGAACAGGAGACTGAAGTGCAGTCCTTTTAGATTTAGTAGGAGTCTTCGACTTAGAAAACGTTCTAATGGTGAGAGTCGTCGGTCTGAAAATGCCTTTAGAAACCGATGGCATTTCTGCAGCACCGACGTCTTTTGTAGCAATGTCGTCGGATGGGCCTGAACTAAATGGCTGCGTCGGCCTGGTGCATTCCGCCAAAAGTTCCGTAGCGGTCTCGGGTTCCAGATCTGTGGTAGTCAGGGGCTGTGTCGGAGCCTCACTGAGGACCAGAGAACCGGAGACCGGATCAGCCGAGGCCTCGGAATCTGGCTTAGGCCTGGGCTGTCTGTCCTTATCCTTGCGTTTTTTTGTGCACGCCGGTAGACGGTTGCTCCGATGGCATGGTGTAGTTACATTTCCTACCGAAGTAGTGTCGTGTGAAATCAAAGCGTCTTTTAATAGTACGCTTATTAAACCTAGCACAAAACCGACAAGTAGTGACGTCGTGGTCTGGGCCTAGGCAAGGTATGCAATAAGAATGAAAATCCTTATGAGGTATTTGCTTCCCACAAGAAATACAATTGTTAACTTTTTCTGACATCAGTCTGAGGCAAGAAAACTTTCCCCAACGGGGTACTTAGCTTTATAGAAGACTTCGGTCTGAAATTCGAATTCGAAAATCTCAGGAGTTGGCCGACCGGCACTTGCGAACTGCTTCTGCTTCGGGCACCGCGAGGCAAGAAAGACTGAAGAAAATGGCGTCGGTTGCATTATATATACCCCTGGTGCACTGACGTCAGGGAAGAGGCGACAGCAACCGACGCCGGACCAAGACTTTGGAATTCCGGCCGACTGCGGGACCGCCTGACGACAGGATAACCCAAGTGTGATGACTGCAGCAGGGTAACACGAACATCCATCCCAGCAGAAGAGATAAAACAATCTTGCTATCAGCAGACAATGGTTATGCATCAAGAAATAAATAAAAGATAAAGCATGTTGTTTACTATCATTCTGAGGGACAGATCAAGTTATGTGCTGTCTTTGAGAAAGACAGGGCATGTTGTGTGATATGTCATTTAGAAGGATAGAGCATGTTGTGTGATGTCATTATGAAGAAATTACCATGTTGTGTACTATTATTGTGAAGGGCAGAGCATGTTGTGTATTGACATTGTGAAGGACAGCAAATACTGTATACAGTCTTTGTTAAAGGCAGAGGATGTTGTATAGTGCCATTGTGAAGGACAGAGTATTTTCCATGCTGTCACTGTGAGAGGTTTGTTTGAACCGAGTTGAAGTGAGGTAGGCTACAAGCCACAACTCTGAGCTGAGATACCAGATGACTAGAGGCTTCTGAGCGTCCCAAAAATCATAAGTTGCATGTTTTTTTTTTGCTTGATTATACTATTTAATGCACGTTTTATTGTGTTTTGCTTATTTAATGCTATATTTAAATGCTGTAAACTAAACTGCAGTGTTTGTACTGCATTTGTATGCCTTACTATGCCTGTTAAATCATATGTTTTTGTTGTTTTCACTGTTGCAAGGCTTTTTTGCTATTTTCAGTTGCAAAGTAATTGTTGCAAGTTTTCTCTGTTTTCAAAGCATCTCTTCTGTTTGTTCTGTTTTCCCACCAAGCAGTATTTTAAATAACTGATTTGTTTGCTGTTTAAAGCATTCTTTAGGGTCTTCTTGCTGTTTTTCTGTTGTTTAAAACAATTTTTAGTGTCTCACTGCTGATTTTTTTCCGTTTAAAACATGTTTTTGTGTTTCCCACCTAAATTAGTGTAACTAGTAGCTGTAGCATAGTCCAGATACAGGTCTGGTGCCTCTAGGTCTGTTTGTAGTGGCTGTTGTATTCTGAGCAATTTTTTCAAGCCATCTTTGATTGGAAGGGGTCCTTCTGCACCCTTGTGAGAGAAGTGTGTTGATTGGAACCGGTCTGGTGAAGGGCGATCGATCTACGGCTTGGAGTAAGCACCCTCATTGGTTCTTTTGAGTTTTTTTAAAAGTTTTTTTTTTAAGTTTTTATCTTCTGGTATTTAAACCCTGCATTTTAGCTGGTTTCTGCTTGTTTGCACATTCTGCAGCACCGCTCACTGCCGCGCAATTGTGCTTCACAGCTGGACAGATAAGTTTGAAAATATTTCCTTTAGATACACCTGTAGTACATTAGTATAGTCCTCATCTCTAGTACAGCTCTGGTCTAAGAAGTATTGCTAGTGAAGTGTGACCTATTAAACCATCAGTCAAAAACCATATCAGAAATATCCATCTACAGAGCATCTCCTAAATCAGTCCTGAAAGCGCCCCCTTTGTGATAACAGTTCTCCCTTGTTTCTCCTGCTAGCCTTGTTGACTTGGATCTCCTGGGGCAGTGTAGCAACTGCTTCATATACACTGACAACCCTCTACTAATAACTGACTTTAGTATAGAGTGCGAGAGATGTATCTGCACCAAGAATCTTGAATCACTGATCTCAAGCACTCAAAACACTAACACTGAAGAGGTTGTCAACTCATCCACTACTACTCATGCACATAATACCACTACTCATACACATAGTACGCATCCAACAGATAAATCAACCTACGTGGAGGTTCTCTCAAAAAACTTACTGAAACACCAGAGACCTCCAAAACAAAAGACTGCTACAACTAACACAGTTCCCACAGCACCTAAGACACATAGCAACACCAGTGTCTCAGGTATGAAGCCCTTAAAGTGTAACACTCAAAAAATACATTTTCTTGTCATTGGAGACTCCATAGTGAGACACACAGATGTCCTACTCACCAGGATAGATAAGGAGAAAATCATTGTCAGCTGCCTGTCCAGTGCCAGAATTTGTCAGATCACTCATGTACTCAGGTCTCTTGGCAACAAGTACCATTATGACTCTGTCATAGCTCATGTTGGAGTGAAAGACCTGAGATGTACTTCACCGGACTATATGAACAGATACATGATTGAGCTCTCTGAGTATGTGTCCCAGGCAGGTATGTCCCTAGCTTTGAGCAGCATATTACCTTCACATAGAAAGATGCCACAGTATAAACAAAAATGATCGATTTCAATAATTGGCTTTGCTTTTGGTGTCATTCAAAGGGGATCCGTTTTTTGTCAGCCTGGGATGACATGGTTGACAAACCCCGCTGCTTTTCCAGAGATGGTTTGCACCTGGCACCACTATTTTGTCTGCTGCTGGCAAAGGCTCTTGCCTCCCCCATAGTGTCTTTTTAGGCAAGGTCTCAAAAACAAAATTGGCGATGTGAAAATTGCCAACTCTAACAAAACAAGATTTATGCTGCTAAACACTAGTAGCTTAAAATAAAAACTGCACACTCTGAAAGAACTTCTATCACTGAAGGATGCAGATGTCTGTGCAGTCACAGAAACCTGGTTCAAGGCCTCAGACAGTACCCCAGCCTTGTAAGGCTACAGTGCCTTCCACACCTTCAGACTGCAAAAAGAATGTTTGAGAACCAAAGGAGGCAGTGTGTCTATTTATATTAGAGATAAATTCACTTTCTGTATGTTACTCCATGTTCAGATTACTGTGGGTAAGGCCCCCATTCAAGTCATAGCTAGTTATGGATCCCCCTCCACAGATCATGATTCGCACGAGGCCTACTTGCCCAAACTGGAGTAAATCCAAACATTGCCAAACACTCTGGTCATAGGGGATTTCAATTATCCCACCATCAACTGGGAAACCTACTCTAAAGTCTACTTAAATCACTAGTGCAAAAGTTCCTTGAGTTTGTTAACTCAAATGCCCTGGAACAAATTGTACAAATCTCAACAAGAGGAACAAACTGGTCCTCACTAACATTACAAACAGATGCACCACTGCAACTGTCAGACCCTCATTAGTTAAATCTGACCACAAATCAGTTGCCTTCGAACTGGCACTAACATCAGAACTTCCATGGGGTGAAGTCAGACTTAAAACTTCACCAAAGCAAACTATACCCTCCTAGAGGAAGGTATAAATGCATTCCAACCCCACCCCCAGCTGGAAGTGGTAACTACACCAAAGTTTACACTAAAGCCCTGTACAGTCACTTGTATAAGTGTATAGACTTGGCTGTTCCAGAGAATCAAAGCCAGAGCCCTTAGTAAAAAAAAAAGCTGCCCTGGTGGACATCCAGCATCAACAAACTTTACAAGAAATGCAAAATGTTGCTGTCTAGGAAAACTAAGATGAGGCCACAACAATGGAAAAGGACTCTCCTCAGCCTCAACAGACAAATAGGACAATATGTCAAATCTTTTAAGGGTAACGTTCGAGAAAAAACTTAGCAATCACAGCCAAAGATAATCATAAGGCTTTTTACAGCTATTTAAGTAGCTTAAAAGGTAGGACCCAAGCATGTGCCAAACTAGTGACTAACGGTATCACGCACACTGATCCCGCAGAGATAGCAAACCTGCTAGTGGACAGATTTGGCAAAAATTTCACTCCCTTATCCCCTCCAAACTTATTACAAACCTTGCCCCCAACTTCTCTTCCACCCCACATATCCAAAGAACAGGTCATTTAAGTCTTGTCTAAGGCAAAAAAATACAGTTCTATGGGACCAGACAGCATTCCAGGCTGTCTTCTAAACAAACTAAAACATGAACTAGCATCACCATTATGTACCCTATTCAAGCACAGTCTAACCACTGGCTTTATTCCTGCAGGATGGAGGACAGCAACAGTTATCCCCCTCCACAGAGGTGGCTTAGCAACCGACCCTGGGAATTATAGACCCATAAGTCTGACCAGCCTCATCTGTAAACCATGGAACATATCACCATGGACCTCATAAATAAAGACATAGGCAACCTCCAAACCCTGGATCCGATCCAGTTTGGCTTCGGAAAGGGCAGATCCTACATGTTAAACCTGCTGTATTTCTTTGAAAATGTGACTAGGGCTACTGACAAGGGCAAATCTGTGCATAAAGCATACCTCGACTTGGCAAAGGCCTTTGACACAAGCCTGCACTCAGGCATTACTGGTAAACTTAGCAAACTGAATGTAAACCTCTTTGTTGTAAGATGGGTTGCCAACTGGCTCACAAAATGGTCACATACTCTCAAAGTGGGTGACTCCACATCCACCAGCAGACCTGTCACCAGCAGGGTGTCACAAGGGCCAGTGTTGGGCCCCCTACTGTTTGGTATATACTTCTCAAAAGTTCAGGACAAAACTAAGGGGCTGTGTTACCATGTTTGTGGATGACTGCAAACTGGGTGCAATTATTGAATCCTGAAATGATGTCAGTATACTTCAGGAGGGTCTTACACAGTCCAATGACTGGTGTCTTAGTCACAGTCTCAAACTGAAAGCAAAGAAATGCATCATCATTCCCTTCGATAAAAACAATGTCCCTTCACACTATCAAATTAACAACAATACCCTATGTACCTATGTAGTGGTAAGAGATCTGGGATCATAAGCAGACTGCGACCTTAACTTTGACCACCATGTCTCTTCTGTAGTAAGGAAGGCTTTCTATGTAGCACACTTGATTAGCAAAGGCATTGCCTCTAGAGCAAAGGAGAGTATAACCCCTCTATATTTGTCAGTAATCAAGCCCATAATTGAGTGAAATGTTCCTTTCAGCATGTACTGTACAAAGCAACTGCAGCAATTGGACAGACCTCAACAGGTTTCTAACTAAGAAGATCAAGGGACTCCAGCATGTGCCTTACACAGACCGACTAAAGTATGTGTCACTATCACTGTACTCAGTATCATATAGGCTTCTTAGAGGAGGCTTATGCCTGGCTTACAGAGCAATCTCCAACCCAAACCTAATGAATTTGTTGCACATCTGTAAATCAAACGGGACTAGAGCTACCCATTCCAGTGAGCTAAATATGGCTTGTGACTTGAATAGGACATGCCTGAAGGTCAGATTTGTCTCTCAGTGACTGTTGCATGTTTGGAATAGGCTGCCAATTCATGTGAAGCAGAGCACCTCTATGACGCTGTTTAAAAGGAACCTGGATGAGTGGATGGGGCACTGTAAATTCTTACCGGCCCACATCCCTCCTGGACGTGGGCAGTCATTAATAAATACAGTCCTGGGAATTGACTAGAGTATCTATGGTATTACATTGGGATGAAACAGCTAAGCTTGAAATGACCTCCTGGTCAATAACCTAGTAACCTCCTATGATCCTATTATCCTAAAGACATAGCATTGTTAGGAATTGTCATTGTTAATGAAAGAGCATTTTGTACTGACATTATGAATGTCACACACACACACACACACACACACACACACACACACACACACACACACACACACACACACACACACACACACACACACACACACACAAACATACACATACATACACTATACGGCTTGGGAGTATGAGGGACAGAGGAAGAAGTATCATCCATAATCCAGACTGTTGACATTCAGTGGCCCTGCAGGCTGACATCTGTGACTGGTAGTATAAAGTGGCATGTCCCATCATCATGTCTTACATGTCTGAAATGCTCTTTATTGTTCTTATAGATTTGTCAGTGACATAGTCTATGAATACATGTGGTACTAGAGCTGGGTATATCTGGTAATGGTGGCATACCTTCTCTGGGATGTCTTCTGATGGGTTTAATTTCTTCAAGTCTTTTGGGTTTCTAATACCATGATGGGAATGGACACCATTCCTAAGTCAAAGTACAATTAAAGATTGTGAAACTAGCATTGTTTCTTTGATGTTAGCCAAAAGTGCTCTTTGCAGCACCACATTATACCCAGAAATGACTCCTGCAATGCATACAGAGTTACATGTATCAGTAACCTATCTAAATAAGGCTGTACATTACTATTACTAGTACATGAACTGTTTGGGTATCCCACCTGGGATGTCCATTGCAGCCTCTTAGATGTTATGCAATACTGATCTCATGGTAGTTGATACCTACTGATGGTAAGGAACATGTCAACAATCTGAGATGTAGTCATGGCAGATAAACAGCTTGTAGCTTGAGTCACCCAGGGAAATAACATTCTGCCTTTATAGAGCAGCACTAATACACCCTTGCATCCTGCTTTGGTGTTCAGTAATATAAGTACCCACCCATCTTCAGCACTGGTTGTTTGTAATCAGGCTCTATGGTTGGGTAGAAGGAATGCAGGCTCTGAGGCCCTGGGTTAATGAAGCAGTACATATGCCCAAGGTCCATGTACAGTGCTGCTGAACTGAGTGATGTGCATTTACAGTACTGTAGGGCTGGACGATGCATATAGGAGCTCCGTACAGAACTGAGATAAGCTGTTGTAGTGTTACTGAGCTGTGCACTTGATATGATATGTGGTACAATATGAACATTTGCAGGGACTACAGCTGTTTTTAATGTATTGCAGGAAAGCTATAGTAGCAGGTGTTCAAAAGACTTTCCCAGTGCCACTATGCTGCTTCTGTGTTTTGTCTCCAGAGAGGTACCAGACAACATTTTCACAAGTGAAAGATATCCCTACTTTGGTCCATGTTCTATGTATCTGTGGCATGTCTGTAGGTTATAGTGAGCAGAAGTTCAACCTTAGATGCAATTTTCATCTACACTGGTGGTATATATTGACAGATTTGAGTTGGATGCATACAACTGAAATATAGAAGTCTAAACAGGATTCCTTTTTGCATGAACAAAAGTGAAAAAAAATGTTTTTCTCCAGAGGTTACCTTACACCTACATTTCAAACATACATACATCACTGCAGTCATTAGCAAGTAATAGCAAAACAAGTAAAAAAAATAACTTGAGGCAACATACTTGAGCAGACAGCAAACCAAGCAATTACATATTGAGCAAGTCAAGGCAAACCAACAGGGATTCACAGTTTGAGTGACTTCCTGCTTCCTAATACCTGTATTTGAATTCTGTCAGGATCAAATTACTTCACAATTCATTGCAGCAAGGAATTGCTCAATAAAAATAAAATTAATGCAAACACCACTGCTGCAATATCCCTTTAAAAGATTTCTCAAATCTAATTTGAAATCCTCTAGTTTTGTGCATGACCAGAAAATATTTTGGCAAGTCACCAAGATCTTGCCTCACATCTTCAACACCTATAATTTGCATCTGAGTTAATCAGTGTGGTGTAAAAGATATTTGTGCATGTCTTTTCATGCAAATGTCCTAAACCTCCTAGAATTTATTGCATACTGGGGTAATTGACAAACCAATACTACATGGAGGGATCAATCTCAATATCTAACCGACCTTAACTACTTATAGGACCTTGTAAGCCCTGTCAACCTGCTCATTCATCATGGTTTCCTTTTGTCTTACCTTACCATTATGAAAGCTAACAATATAGGAGCTGTTTTTACTAGGCAGTAATTCCCATCTTCGTAGCAATGATTACCATCCCTTCATATTCTGACCGCAGCATGCCTCTTAATGCATATTTATGTAAAACCTGTGCCCAAGTACCCCGTTCACTCGACCTCCAAAGCTTCTCTTCAAAAAATTAATGTCGCACATCATGACTGTCATCTTTTCAGCCCATCCTAACCTTGCCACCCCCAGCTTAATATATCTTGTTGGTAACAGCAAATTCATCCAGTCGTAACTCTTATTCCCTAAATAATAACTTACCAAGTTACCTCCGGTTCCACCAATAAGCGCTGTAAGCTCCAGTAACCACAACGTTGTGAACTTCAAAAATGGTTTAATTAATCCACATAACGCCAAAAAATCCACATGATAATACAGACTAAAACAACATCACAGTGCTGTGGTAGTACATGAATAGAATTATTCAAGTACAAAGCATAGACATGACAAAACAATGAATGCGTAGCACCGATGTTAACAAACAAAAAAAACGCCAAAGAAGTGCAAAAGTTTAGCGCTTTCAACCAGGTTAACTGGTCTTAAGACCAGTTAACCTGGTTGAAAGTGCTAAACTTTTGCACTTCTTTGGCGGTCTTAAGACCAGTTAACCTGGTTGAAAGCGCTAAACCTTTGCACTTCTTTGGCGTTTTTTTTGTTTGTTAACATCGGTGCTACGCATTCATTGTTTTGTCATGTCTATGCTTTGTACTTGAATAATTCTATTCATGTACTACCACAGCACTGTGATGTCGTTTTAGTCTGTATTATCATGTGGATTTTTTGGCGTTATGTGGATTAATTAAACTGTTTTGGAAGTTCACAACGTTGTGGTTACTGGAGCTTACAGCGCTTATTGGTGGAACCGGAGGTAACTTGGTGAATTGTACAACTTTTCCTTTTTTTAATAATAACTTACTTTAGCACCAGTAACAGTTGCTTAGTCACATATACGGTTCATTTCCTCTCCCATAATATATCTGCATTGTAACTCTCAAATACCAACCGCCACTTGTCATTAGAGTCATCAGCTTCTGTCTAGCTTTACTGGTTTGCATCATCAATAAATGTAACATTCTAATTTGAATGGCCTTAAAATACAGCTGAAGATCTTCTACAATTACTTCTTGAGTCATTATATGTTTTTTTTTTCAAAAGACACTCTAGATTTTCCATCTTTCCAGATCAAGTTCCTTATTATGTCCTTAGAAGATTACAAAAAAGTTGTCTGAGACAGACACTGCGAACATCTCGTAAAACATATGACAGAAGAGGCACCACAAACAAAATGCAATGCCTGCACCGGATGATCCAGTTCTAACTCTAGGATTTTTCTGTCTTCCAAAATTATCATTCAGTCTTGTGAGCATTTCATATGTTTAGTCAATGAAGTCTCAACTTTACAGCTACCCAGACTCATAAAACATTATGCAGCCATATTCCCATAAATAGTCACAGCAACTCATAAAACTATTAGAAGCTACATGGTTCTTAACAACCATCCTTGTCTTAGTTACATTAATTTTATAACCAGTAAATTTAACAAATATGACCAACTCACAAAGCAAAGTGGGTAAATCAGCATAGACCCACATGGTCTAGTTAAATATATCGAAACAGCAGCAAAGAGGAAAATCTTGACATCTTCATAGCTTGCTCTATAATTGTGTAAATTCAAACCATAAAGGACTCAAAGTATACTGCAAATAGAAGAAAAGACAGAAGACACTCCTCTCTAGTTATTTTACTCATCTGAAAAGAGTGGAAAATCTTGATCAAACCTTAAGGGCAGCAGAGCTTTATTCAGGTAATGCTATGTCACTATATCAAAAGTCTATCCCCATCTAAGCTAACTACAGCCTGATTTTCCTGTTAAGACTATGCCATGTGCGGAAGGATTTCTGTCGTCCATATGTTATCAAATGTCTGTCTCATAGGTTCTTATATAAGTACTAGATTAGTTGCCCTTGTGAACCATTTTAATCCTAACCAATTTCCCTTAGTGAGAATCAAACTCTGTACCTCTTGTCTGTCGTCCATATGTTATCAAATGTCTGTCTCATAGGTTCTTATATAAGTACTAGACTAGTTGCCCTTGTGAACCATTTTAATCCTAACCAATTTCCCTTAGTGAGAATCAAACTCTGTACCTCTTGTCTGTGAGGTAAATACCTTGACCATTATGCCAACCCCTAGCTACAAAGCAAGTTTACTACCTGTTGCTCCAGTAACACTGTCCCCCCATAACAAAACCACATTGATCAAGAGAGATTAAGTACAGAAACCAATCGGCCAAATGGGTTATCAACATTATCATGAATAATTTGTAGTCATTGTTCAAAACAGAAATGAATATATAGCAAAATGCCAGAGGCAAGTCTTGACCCTCCAACATGATTACCATACCTATTGTTCACTTCTAGGATGGATGATTTCCATGTCTTGAATTACTTTATTATATAATTCAGAAGACAGGAATCTAACCTATGTCTGTAAAGTCACCAGACTTCTAATGGAATGCCAACTTTACCTGATGTTTTCCTTCTTGCTTGCCTGGTCACTATTTGAGCAATTCTTCCTGCATAACAGGTCTTGTCAGTAGCACAGCTTGCTCAGGTAAAATCTGATTTAAATCCTAATTATTCAGATAAACATTTATGTCCTCCACATTTGTACTTGATTGGTCTCTCCATCATACAGATTTTGATAATACATATGGAATGTCACTGGATCTTGGGGCAGCTGTGTATCCCACATCTTCCTCACCACTGCAATTGCCCCTGTGACTGTTGCTGCCCCAGTCTTACTGCTGTCACCCTTGACAGTAAGGTATTCTTATTGTTCAAGGTTTCACTACCGAATTGCAATTTTTTTTGTCTGTCAGTCCTCTAATTTCCATCTGCATTTTCTGCATTTTTGATCTACAGTTGCCATCTGCATCAGATACTTTATTCTGCAATCCTTCTTCCTTTTAATTTGACACGCCTCTTTCCATCCACTTCATAAATCGTTTGTATGAAATTTCACCATGGAATGCAGGTCATTCTTATAACTTTTCAAAGGACAGGAAATGTAAATGTTTTGCAGCACCACTAATAGTTCCAACTTATCATCTAAGACTTCCCTAAACCATTTAACAAAAGAGTGCTGATTCAAATGCATTGTCGGAAAATACAAGTGTTTTTCCATATAATCCTGTTTCATCACAGCTAAGTTAAATCACAAAGGTGCATAATCTGAAAACAAAAAGACTTAGATATGCATTAGCTTCTCTCACCATGTAAGCACGGTCTGTAGATCTTCCATCCTTGACCAGAACCAGTATCTGTCCAAACAAAATGTGTAGTAATATAAATCCAAAAGGAGTGCAGTCCCAGGAATGAAGATCTCCGAACAATTAAAACCAGCTTTACTATCACAAAACACTCGAAAAACACAATGACATTAACGCTCTTCCAAGATTAATCGTGTTTTCGTCCCATCCACTGGACTTCATCAGATGCTAATATAAATTGTATGGTAATAAATGTGTAGTAACCCTTTTCCCTGTTGTAGTGCTGATAAATCCATAAAAACAATGATGGTGGCATATTAATCCACATATATTCCTAATCTTGGTAGTCTAAAAGCACTGGGTCCCTCTAACATCATTCAAGCTTGTCACTACATTCCATTCATCAATGAAAAGCAACTCCCCTTCAGGAAACAGATACCTCATTTGAATGATGAATCCCCTCTATGTGGCACAGGTGGCATATACAGTGGCTATAAAAAGTTTACACACCCCTGTTAAAATGCCAGGTTTCTGTGATATAAAAAATGAGACCATAATAAATAATTTCAAAACTTTTTCCACCTTTAATGTAACCTATAACCTGCACAATTCAATTGAAAAACAAATTTGTTAGGAGAAAAAATATAAAAAAATAAAAAACGTACAATAAGCTGGTTGCATAAGTGTGCACACCCTTAAACTAATACTTTTGTTGAATCACCTTTTGATTTAATTACAACATTCAGACTGTCAGCATAGCACATCTTGAATTGGCAATATTTGCCCTCTCTTCCTTGCAAAAGCGCTCAAATTTGTCAGATTGCGAGGGAATCTCTTGTGTACTGCCCTCTTCAGGTCACCCTGCAGATTTCCTATTGGATTTAGGTCTGGGCTCTGGCTGGGTCATTCCAAAACTTTAATTTTCTTCTGGTGAAGCCATTCTTTTGTTGATTTGGATGTATGCTTGGGGTCATTGTTGTGTTGAAAGTTGAAATTCCTCTTCATCTACATCTTTCTAGCAGATGCCTAAAGGTTTTTGGCCAAAAGTGACTAGTATTTAGAACTGTTCATAATTCCCTCCACCTTGACTAAAGCCCCCAGTTTCAGCTGAAGTGACCCCAAGGCATGATACTGCCACCACCATGCTTCACCATGGGGATGGTGTTCTTTTGTTGATGCAAAGTACTGTTTTTGCACCAAACGTACCTTTTGGAATTGTGGCCAAAAAGTTCAACCTTGGTCTCATCAGACAGTAACACATTTTCCCATATGCTTTTGGGAGATTTGATGTATTGATTTGCAAATTTTAGCCAGGCCTAGATGTTTTTCTGTGTAAGAAAAGGCTTTCATCTTGCATCCCTACCCCATAGCCCAGATATACAGAGAATACGAGAGATTGTTGTTACATGTAGTACACAACCAGTACTTGCCAGAAATTCCTGCAGTGCCTGCAGTGTTGCTGTAGGTTTCTTGGCAACCTCCCTGACCAGTTTTTGTCTTGTCTTTTCATCAGTTTTGGAGGGACATTCAGTTCTTTGGAACTTCACTGTTGTCCCATATTTTCTCTACTTTTTGATGACTGTCTTCACTGTGTTCCATGGTATATCCAATGCTGTGGAAATTTGTTTGTACCCTTCTCCTGACTGATATCTTTCAACAACAAGATCCCTTGGATCCTTTGTAAGCTCTCTGTGAACCATGGCTTTTTCTGTAGCAGAAAACTGAGTAAATGTCAGGAAATTCCTACTAGAAGGGCAGAACTTTATTTGGGGTTAATCAGAGTCTCTTTAATTGATAGCAGGTGTGTATCCAAGAAGACTGAATGCTGTAATTAAATCAAAAGGTGCTTCAACAAAGTATTAGTTTAAGGGTGTGCACACTTATGCAACCAGCTTATTGTACATTTTTTATTTTTTATATTTTTTCCCCTAACAGATTTGTTTGTTTTTCAATTGAATTGGACAGGTTATATGTTACATTAAAGGTGGGAAAAGTTTTGAAATGATTTATTGTGGTCTCATTTTTTTATATCACAAAAACCTGGCATTTTAACAGGGGTGTGTAAACTTTTTATATCCACTGTAGTTACCTTCCTTACCCCAAGAAATCTTTTCACAGTTGCATAGAAACCCTGTTTGTCAAGGAAGGTTTTTTCTAGTACCAACAAAGAAGTAATTGCCTCCAATAATATTACCCTTTTTCTAAGTTCTTCTGTGAAGAGACAATCTCCTTATCCCAGTAGCCTCAAATTAATACTTATCCCTGTGCATTGAAATTTGTTTCCTCTGTAGCCCACAGCATTATGTCCTGCAAATATCTCATTACTCATTGCAACTTTGTTAGCTTAGTGTGGCATTCACATTCTAAGTAATAGAACACATCCATTATGCAACACAAAAAATAGCCACCTGACAGGTAACATTCAAAGTCTGTGTGTTATCTAACAAAAATATGAAAACTCCATAATAACATTAAAAATAATTGGCAGCTGCACTCAGTTTCATAAATACTGGATATAGGTGCACCCAGTTTCATAAATACTGACATACCCCCCGTTATATTACTAAACCAGCTTAAATTTTGATATGCTTGACATTTCAGATAATGGGTGGTTTAGTATGACCTGGTTATCTGCCATAGTGTATTAGTCCATATTGGCCTCATGGTGGCACTGCAACACAATTGTTTGATTTTCCAATTAACATTCCCATTTCAATGTAAAAATCATTTGCCTGTTTGCCTCTTCAGTGCTGTGTACTGTGTGTCACAGAATTTCACGTTATTAATATTGTAAAGATGTAGGTGTAGACTTTATGGAAATTCACTTTTGATTTCTTATCAGTCATTTACCCAATAATACAATTATCTTATATCAGTACATTCCTTAATAATGCAATTGTGTTAAAAACACTACAAATGAAACTGTACTGTATTTACCACATCTTTTCCAAGGTTGTTTCAAATATATGCGAATATTTTCCTCCCATTTAAAGAAAATACAAAGTTCCTCTAAAAGGAAGCCAGATGTATGTTTTACTTGCAATTCAGTCATGTGACTGAAAAAAATTCTGTCCAGTGCTTTTATCTTAATTAATGAAATCATTCATTCCTTTTAGCAAATTCTATTTATCCAATTTTTACTTTGCTGTAAATATTTCTCCATAGTTTATTCCTTCCTCCTCTTTCTAGGGTCCATGTCTATTCTCCCCCTTCACTTTCATTAGCCCTTCTCTTTCCTCATGCAAATGATCTTCAAATTTCCAAATTTAGCTGACAGTCTACTTTATTAACCTTCTTCTCTTTCTTCACTTCCTTTATTCATCCTGTCTTTAAACCCTCCCAGACTCCCAGTGGTTGACCATCAGATGTCACCGACTCCTTTCCTCATTTATCAGGTCTTTCAAATCCACCTAGGCTCCACCTGGGCCATGTCCAGAGCTGGTGAAGAGATGGAGGTTGCTGGTGCAGCATCATACTGTTGTTGGGGAGAGGCCGTAACTCCCTTCTATCCCATGTCAGCCTTATACGCTCTGCAACTGCTGCCTATGGGAGGTGCATACTCACTTCCGAGCTTATGCAACCTCCCAAACAAGTCATATACTGCTTGCAACTGTGAGCTTGCTAGGCTCTTAATGCTGCTGTTTCAGTGAGATTAGGTTTCCTTCCCAGCATGGGCAATCTGTTATTAGCCCCTCACTCCCTCCCTGATTCCAAGTCCATCCAGCTCTTGTGCCACTAGTTGAACATGGTCTGTCTGGGGCATAGTAAAAACATTATCACTCTGTGCTGTGGTTCTGGACAACTGCTAGTCTTCATATCTATAGCTAGCTAGCTATTATATATATATATATATATATATATATATATATATCTACCGTTTTTCCCCAAAAATAAGACCGGGTCTTATATTCTTTCTCCTGGCGAAATGCGCATTACAGCTTATTATCAGGGGATGCCTTATTTACCCGCACAGTACAACAGCCTACTTTTGTTCAGTTATTCATGTACAAAAATTGACATTAATTAATGAACACAAATCAACATTTCTTCATGTACAAAAATCGACATTTATTCATGTACACAAACTGACATTTATTTTGTACTTTTCTATTACTGGAGAACAGTTCTAATAATGGGTTGACAGTTGTGTGTGAATTCTACATAAACAGTGCAACAAACATTTCAAGTCCAGAATATCTGCACCTTGACATTCACAGTTATTCAAATACAGCCATGTCATCTTCTTATGGGACATTGTCATAAGTGTCCAACCCCCGAATTGTGGCCTGAATTTCTTGCGACTCCATTTCCTGTAGCACCATTGGCCCCAGTCTGTCATGCATAGCAATTGAGCTCTCCTTAAATGAGCACTGCTTGTCCAAGTAGCCTGCTCATAGTGCATTGGCAAAACAGCTGTCAGTGATTTTATCCCATGAATTTTTCACCCAAGTCACAACCTCTTCCAGGCTAGGCTTCACAAAGTTTCCATGCTGATTTCTTTCCATTCTGTTTTCAATGTAGTCATTGAGTTCCATGCGCAAATGATCCTTGAATAGCTTGTTTATTGCAATATCAAGAGTCTGGAGATAGGCAGTCATTCCTGCAGGAATCATTATTTGATCTGTTCTCCTCCATGCTAGGAATTTCTTCATTTCTTTAGCACGGTGAGTGTTGGCTGAATCCCAGACTAGCAGACCTCTTTCGCCACTTCGTAAAACAAGTGGCAGCATTACATCAACCCACTTCCTTATAACTGCTTGTGTGCACCAGGCTTTTTCAGTTTCAAGAATGTAAATGCCTGAAACATGTTCAATCTGATCCTTCTTGCTAATGATTAGAAGTGGGGTTTTCTTTCCATCTAGATGAATTGCCAAAATATAGGTAACTCATACACTCTCGTAACCAGTGACGGGAATGTAGATTGATGAGGCATCACTCTGATCAATTGTTGTTTGAGATTCTTGGCCCATAAACACTGCAGTTTCATCTATAGCAATTATGTTTGAGAGTTGGTCCTTAGAAACTCAATGCCATCAACAAAGGACTTGAACACAAGTGCACGTTTAATAACTTCAGTATCTTCCAGCTTGAACAGTGTTGTTGATCTTCTTAGAGACAGTTCATATCGCTGAAGGAAGCCATCCAGCCAATTTTGTGATGCTTTGAATTCTTCTGTGGATATTTCTAACTGTGATGCTATTGCAAGGGCAAATGCTTGAATATCAGCCCTACGCACGACCAAAGCCTTTGCTCTCCTGTTAGCAATCCACTCACAGATGATGTCTTCAAGCTCAGGAAATAATGGTTGCTGACCTGATCCACACATACACTTCTTAACGTTTCCCTCGTCGGCCTGAGGTTAACGTACGCTGCTCGCCATTTTAGGACCATTCGGAGATCTAACTTCTTCTCTTTAAAGAAAGCCATCAGGTTCTTTCCATGGGAGTCCTCCACGATTCCTTTCTTGTACTCGACGGAATAGCTCTTTCTTTTTGCACTCATCTTGTCTGGGGGGGGGCTAATTGAAGACTTACGTGACCAGAGTGGCAGCACAAAATGGCACCGGTTATGAAGAGAAGACACTACCACAGCTGCTCGTTACCATGAACACGTGCTTCCAACACGTTGTCTGTACTTTGACCGATCAAAGTACACCTGCGTGGGTTTATGGGCCAAGGATCTCAACCGTCAAGTGTGAGTGATGATTAGGTTATAGTAAGAATCAGAACTGGGGCTTATTTTTGATGCAGGGCTTATATCATGAACACCCTGGAAAAACCATGCTAGGCCTTACTCTCTGGTTAGGTCTTATTTAGAAAGAAATACAGTATATATATGCACACATATATGAATACGGTTCCCTATTAGAATCCTGAAACACTATAAGCCTGAAAGTCAAAACACTATTGCATACATGCCTAACCTGCCTAAACCCTAACTCACTTATACCCAAACCCTAACATAAAACATGACCTAACACCACAGGGCTAACAATACGCCAGTATGTCCATTTTGTGTTTTCAGGATTTTGACTTTCAGGATTTTGCATTTAGATTTTGCATTTTCAGTCAGTTTTTTCAGTGGATTTTTTTTCAGGCTTATAGTGTTTCAGGATTCTAATAGGGAACCATATATACATATATATTAAATAAGGTATATACCTGTGCTTTTTTAAAGCTATTGAATTTATTTGAATTTATTATGTATTTTTAATTTCCTATGACATCACATCACGTTTCAGCATATATGTTTAATTTCTTTGTATACTGTTGCTATCTGATTGTATCTTTCTGTTAATATTCCTCTGATGGTAAATACCATACTGAAATACCATGCTTGGATCAGTGCACTACATCTAATAAAAATTTTAAATAAATAAACAATGGAAGAAAGAAACAAGCAAACATGCAAGCAAGCAAACAAACAAATAAATGAATAAGATGGTGAGACTTTTGTGATTAGTGGTAGGAAAAACAGAAATAAAGTTGAAAGAGAATAGTTTCAGGGCACTAACTACATATGGATGATATTAGAGGGAGAAAAGTATGTTGGGATGAGGTTAACTAAATTGGGAGATGCAGCTATTCTCTAATCAACACATTTACTCCACTTCATCAGTCTAACAGCTGTCATCTCTTTTCTACTGCCTCACTGATTGTTTGACAATGAACATTACTTGCACCATATTCTTCCTTCACAGCACTCCAGACAGCCATTTCCTCATTATCCACCCAGATATAGTTTGTCCCCTCATATACTTGCAGTTCCTCTCAAGGTTTTATGTAGTCTTCATTCATTCATTCATATTCCAGAACCTGCTTTATCACATAAAGTGTCACGGGGGAGACAGAACCTGGGGAACTGGTGCTGCACATGATGCCAGTCCATTACAGAATGTACAAACATGACAACACGTGTACCACAGGCACATCTATGGGCAGGTTAGATGTTTACCAATTCTTTGGAATGTATTTGGAAACTGGAGACCCTGGGGAAAAAAGCAGCAACATGCAAAATCTACAAGATAAATCATCCCATTGAGATCCAAATTAGAGAACTATGGGCTCTAAGGCAGCAACTCTTTAACTGTATTACCCCTATGCTACCACTCATCATTTGTTTCATTGTTTTAAAATCCCTGTACTCCAGCATTGTCATATCTGTTTCTTGCTATTTTCCCATGTCCTGTCCCCCACTTTTATTATCCCCTCCTAGCTTCATAGCAATTTGTACCTCCACTAGCTTCTTCCATAGATTTCTTGAATTCTATCATCTCACTCCCAACTGTTTTTGAGTGATACCAACTTATGTTTCCTTGTGCTCGATTTCATCCCATTTTCACCTTCATTGTCTCCATCTGATCCAGCTAATGTTGTCCTTCTCCATAAATCCTCACACTCTTTCTCTCTGTTTAAAGGTTCTCTGTTTAAAGGTGCCACTGTCTCTTATGTACCCCTCCAACCTCTAATAGAGATCCTCCCTTTCCTTACTTTTAAGATGCAGCCTATTTTTACTGTATAATCCTTACAGGTTATTCCCATCCTCCTGTAATGACATGCATATTTTCCTTGTATTCTTCTGCTCTGTCCTTCATTTTTTAGCACTGGTGACACTGATGAGAAAGCCATCATACTTTCAATGTCTTTTCACTTACCCCACAGCAGTTTATCTCCTTGTTATTGCTTCATCCAGAGCCCCACCTGACAAATCATGAATATCTGCATATATCGTAATATGAAGCTTCTCTCTACCCATGGGCACCATCCTACAAAACAGTTGTCTTATTCTGTTTGAAAGTACATATGGAAAATGTCCACATTTGCTAAACTAGTAATACAGCTTCATACCACTAAAAACCTTTTATTCTCATAATTCATATTATCCTCCCCAGGCACATCCCATAACTCAGACATTTTGCATGCAATTGCCAAACCCCCCCCCCACCACCTAGCTCAACAGCCTTAAACCTTACTCTTTCAAATACTCTGTTCTCAATCACACCATCAGCAATAATGAAATCCTTCCTGTAAAATGGCATCCTTCCCTACAACCCTTTTAGTACTGTTCACTCCTCTTTCTCTTGATACAGCACTCTCTGTACCAGTTTCTATTTATATATACCTTGCCTCTTCTCATACCCCTTCTCCCAATGCCCACTCATTCCTTCTCTTATTTGTTTATTCATATGGTAACTCGGTGAACACATTGTCACAAGTGCCTCTTTACTTGAGTGACCAGGGAGCATGTTTTGGGTGACTTGGAGTCATAACTGATTAAGTAAATTGCTGAAAATCAGTTGGCAAAGAGACACTGATGGGTTCAAACTCAAGACTGCAGGATAAAGTTCATTAGCAGGTCATAGCCTTCATCCTATGTGACAAACTGCCAGAATTTCCATCCGAGGTCCCTTCACTAATCAATCAACCCTTTAACAAATACCTACCAACATTTCTTCACCCATGTTCAATATCCTCCTTACTTCATAACAGCCTGCCAACCTACTTAACATATCCCTCCCAGTTCCTCTGCCCTCCCATGCCCTATTCATATCCACAATTTTTCCATATCATCTTTTATCTCTTGACCCTTAGATGACTCATTACACTCAACCTTCCCTGGCAAATGAGTTATCTGATAAGCACACCTACCCCTTACCCATTATAATAAAGTATTAGACATCATGAAAATGTCCAGTCTGTAGACAAAAACTGTCAGCTGTTTGGTGTATTGGGATATAGTCCTGACTATGATCCAACTGACCTTGCACTGTCCATTGACTTGGCTGATAGAGAAAGTGGGAGTGTGATGCTAGGAGGTGGCCCACACTACTATTGCCGTGCCCCCCGCCAACACCACCACCAAACAGAGGTTTGAAAGATGGCGGCATTGTAAAGGACTAGGCCATGCACATTGACTTGTCAAGCAGTGCCACAGCATTGTTGCCAGATTCAGATGCATGCATGCGTAGGACAGGAGTGTGTCACCAAGGCTTTACTTTGGCAACATGCATGTCAGGGCCATGGGGTTAGGAATTAAGCCAGTACAGAAAATGTTTGATGGACACCCAGAAGAGGGCTTTCCTACAATTGGTTCTTGTCAATGAAAAGTAAGAATGAATATGGAATCAGCAGTGGAGAGTGGGGGGGGGGGGTCTGATTGTAGGCAGGCATAAGGAACAGAAAATACAAGAAAATACTGGAAAATGTTTGCAGACAGCTTACCTGTGCTATTGCAGCATTGAGTGCTAGTATGTTCTTCATAGCAGAGTCATAACAAGTGCTAAGCTGATGTGGACACAACCCCAGGCTCCAGCTTGGAAGTGGTGCTAGCAGATTCATTTATGTTTTCTACACTTTCACTTTTTAAACACTGACTGCTAGCAATAAATATAAATTGTCTGACAAGTTGTGTTACTAATGTGTGGTGGGCTCTCAGTAAGTTCCAATAAAAAAATATGACAATTTTTTTTAAAAAATAAAAGGGACTGCAATTCTTTTTGCAAACCTTTTTTTAAAATGGGAAAAAATTTTTTTTGCCAGAATTTATGGGGTTTTCCTTTCCCCCTTTTTAATCAATAAACCTTTAAAAAAAATTTTTTAAGAATTTTTAAATAAAAAAAGTCCAATTTCTTAAAA
Organism: Protopterus annectens; assembly: GCF_019279795.1. Taxonomy (NCBI): domain Eukaryota; kingdom Metazoa; phylum Chordata; order Ceratodontiformes; family Protopteridae; genus Protopterus; species Protopterus annectens. Next base: position 1,324,731,046 of record NC_056743.1, read on the forward strand.
TTTCTTTTTTGCCTCCTGTTCATTAAAATATTTTTTTTTTAAAGATAAAAAAAACCCCAAAAAACCTTTGGGAAAAAGAGTATCGGAAAAATTTACCCTTCCCATTATAATAAATAATTGAAAAGGAAATTTTGTAGTTGTAGCAAAATTAGCTTTTTGGGTAAAATTTGGGAAAAATTTTCCGAAAGATTCCCAATCCCTTTTAAAAGGTAAAAAATTGGGGGGGCAAAAATAAAAAAAATTAAAGGAAAGGTTGGAAACTTGTTTTTACCAAAACCAAAAAAAAAAAGGTTTTTGAAAAGCCTTTGGTAAGGGAAAAAACCATCAAATTCTTTAAAAGAAATTTTAAATTGGGAAGGGAATAATTATAAAGGCCCCAAAATATTTTTGTTGTCCCAAAATTTTAAATTAAGCCAGGTACAAAAATTTTGAGGAAAAAGGGGAAAAACCCTCAATTTTTTGGTCAAAAGGGGAAAGGAAAGGGAAATTTTAAAAGGGCCAGTAGACTAAACACATAAAAGGAACGAAATACCAAGAAAAAAAAATTTTTTGGAAAAAAGGGTTATTTTTAATTGGGAAAAAAGGGTTGGGTTCTTATAGCAGGTAAAACATTCTTTTAATTGGAAAACAAAAGGCCCCCTTGGAAGGGGAAATTTATATGAAACTTTTTAAAAATTTTAAAACAAAAGAAAAAATATAAATACAAGGGAATGGGGTGGGTTCAAAATTTTTAAATTTTTGAATGAAAAAAAAAAGGGAAACAAATTAGGGGAAAAGGGGTTAAAATAAAATTTTGGGGGAAAAAATTAGAACCCCATAAAACCCGGTTTAAATAAACAAATTTTTTTTAACCCCAATATTAAATTTAAAACGGGAAAAGAATTTTTTTAACCAGGGGGCAAAATCTTTTTAAAATTTTTTTTAAAAACCCAAAGAAGGGTATTTGGGGGCTTTAAAAAAAAATATTTAAATTTATTTTAAAAAAAATTTTTTAAGTAACAATTTGTTTTACTTTTGTAAATTTTTAAAAAAGAATTATGTTAATTTTAAATATTTTTTTATTACAAGGTTTTGGGTTTTTTTGGAAATTTTTAAAAAAACCCTTTTTAAAAAAATTTTAATAATGAGTTTCCTTTTTCTTTTTGAAAAAAGGATGATTTAAGAAAAAGGGTATTTTTTTAATTTACTTTTTAATAAAGAAAAAGAAAGTTTTAACTATGAATAAAAATTTTTATAAAAAACCGTGTGTGGGGTTTTTGTTTTTGGGGGTTGGATTAAAAAACAATTTTAAAAGGCTTTTTTTCACCAGAATTTTTTTCAAACGTTTTAGACAAAATTTTCCCTTAAATTTTAATTTTTAAAAATATGACATTTTAAATTTAAAATGTTATCGAAAATTTAATTTAAAAATTTTTTATAAAAGAAAAAAATTTTTTAAAGCATTTTAACTTTTTTTAATTAACAGAAAAAAATTTTTAAAAAAGGGCCAACAATAGAGCATTTAAATGGTTTAACAAAAATTTTAAAAATAAAAATGAATTTTGAATAGGGTTTAGCAGTTAAGTTTGTTGGGGAAACTTTAAAAAGAAAAATCAAAAAAAGGGAAAATTTTCAACAAAGGGAAATTCAAAATTATGCAGATTTCCCCAAATAGGATCTTTTAAAATTTTTAAGCTTTAACAAAACCCCGGGCTAGTTTGAATGGTTTAAATTCAATTTTTTACATTTTTTTAAAATCCAAGAATAAATATAAAGCTACTTTTTATTAAGGGGGCCTAAGGAAATTTAAAATTTTAAAAAATTTTTCCCCAAAGAAAAGTTTAAAACTTTTTGGGGAACAAATGGGAATTTCAAATACCATTCACCGATTTGTAAAAAAGTGAAGTTTATTTTCCAAAAAGAGTTTTTACATCAACAAAAATTTTTTATAATCAAACTGTTAATTTAAAATGGGGTTGGGGGCCCTGTGTTTTTTTAAGGGTTTTTTTAATTTGGGAAAACGGGTTTTTTAAAAATTTTAAAAGGAAATTTTTAAAAAATATTTAGGGAATAAATACTTTTTAAAATATTTTTTAGGCAAAATATGGGGAACCCGGGCAAAATTTTTTAAAGAATTTGTTTTTATTATTTTCAGGGCCTTTGCTTTATTAGACAAAGAAATTTATTTTTGGAAATGGGGAACCCCCAAAATTTTTTAATGAAAAAAAACAAAATTGGGTTTAAACTAAAATTTAACAGGGTTTTGTTTTTTGTTTTTTGTGTTTTGATTTTTTTTAAAAAGGGAAAGAAAGTTAATTTTATAAATTTTAAAACATTAAGATTTCAAAAATTTTATTAAATTTCCCAATTCTTTTTTTTAAAACCAATTTTTTAAAGAGGTTATTTCAAAATTTAAAGAAAAAAAACTTTTTCTTTTTCCTAAAAGTTTTTTTCTGTAATAAAAACCCATTAAAAAGGCCCCCCTTTTTCCTAGAAGGGGAAAAAAATTTTTAAAAGGCTTCCGAGTTTTTAAAATAGTGTAAAACCCCAATGCCCCCCTGAAAAAAAACCCAAAACCAAATTTAAAAAAAAAAGGGGTTAAAGCCTTCTTAAGGATGGATAATCATAAACCCCCCAAAACTTTGGAAAATTTTTAAAGGTTTTAAAAATTGCATAAACCCAAAAAATTAAAAAGATTTTTTTAATTGTAAAGGAAATTTTTTTAAAAAAAATTTTAAAAAATAAAAGAAAGTTTTTTGAAAAAAACCAAAAAAGGACCTTTGGGTTCAAAAATAAAGGGTATATTTAAAACAATAAAAAAGGGAAATTTTGGCCTTTTGGGCCCGATGCAAATTTTAAGGGGGAGAAAAATTTTTTTTGTTTTCGCCAAATTTTTAAAATTTTCAACGCCCCCGCAAAAATTTGGTGGGTATATAAACAAAAAATTTTAAAAAGGTTTATAAAAAAAATTTGGGTTTTTCCTACATTTTTTCCCAATGCAACCCCAACCAAAAAAACATGGGAAAAGGGGGGTAGTGCAAGGGGAATGTTTTAAAGGGGAATGAACAACTTGGAAAAGGTTAAGAAAGGGGTTTTAAATCCAATTTCCATTTTGTAAAATAAAATAGAATTTTTGGGGGAGGGTAAAAATTTTAAACCCTTTAAAGGGGAGGAAAATTGGGAAATAGGTGCCCAATAAGGGGGAAAAAAAAGGGAATTTTGGAGGTATGTTAATAAAAAATTTCCCAAAATAAAAGGAAAAAAGGAAAGGGGAACAAAAAAACAGGGAAATCAAAAATTTTAAAAATGTTGTTCCCAAAAAGTTTTTGTTTTGGGCAAAAAATTGAGCCAAATGGTTTTAGGGTAAAATCGCAAGGAAAGGAATTTTAAATGGGGGATTGGGAGACTTGTAAACTTTTGGGCCTGGGGGCCGGGGGAAAAACCCTTTGGAAAAAAGGGGTTTTAAAGGGGAAAAAGGGGGTTGGTGTTTTAAAACCCATTGTGGGTGCGGTTCTTTCCCCCTGGGGAAAAACAAAAAAAGGGAAAAAAAGCAACAAAAAATTATTAAAAAAAAAAGGGGGAAAAAATGTTTTAAAAAGCATAAAAAATTTGGGAAACAGGAATTTAAAAAAGGAAAAGGGTCCCCAGAATTAAAATTTGAAACGGGAAGTGGGGAAAATTTTTCCTAAAACCCGGGAAAAAACAAAAAAAGCATTAAATTTAAAACGGAAAATTGAATAACAGAAACTGGGGGGCCCCAAAAATTCCCCTTTTAAAACCCAAGGGGTTTTTTTTGGGTAAGGGGGTGAAAATGCAAATGGTAAAAAATTTTTAAAACAAAAAATTTAAGGGGGGGAAATTTAATTTACATATAAAATTTTTTTATAAAAAAGGGGAAAAATTTTTAACAAATTGGGGTTTTGGGGTTTAAAAAAGGCCAAGAAAAAAAACAGGGGGAACCCCCCCTTTTTTGGAAAAAAAGGGTATTTGTTTGGTAAGAATTTATTTTAAACAGGTTAATTAAAAAAGAAACGGGTAAACCAACCATTTCCTGGAGCCTTTTGTCAGAATGCGGGGGGGAAAAAGAAATTAATTTCCCCAAATCCCTTATTTTTTCCAAATTGGGTTTTCTAAAAAAACATTTAGCGGAAAAAAACCCTAAAATATTTAATAGATTTCAGCACTTTTTGATCAAAACCCCAGGGTTTTAAAAAAAGGGTACTTTAACCCAAAGGGTTCCCCTTTTTTTTAATCCTTTGTTTAACCCAACTTTTTAATAAGGGGGAATTTTCTCCCCTAAAGTCCCAAAAATAAAACCCATTTTGGCTTTAGGTTTAAACCAAAATTTCCTGGGGGACAAAAAATTTTTGGCAATATGGGGTTTCAGGGTTTGCACGGAGCCTGGTATGAAACCCATCAGCCCCCAACCGGAACGGGAAACCTTTAAGGGGCCACCCAAAAATGTTTTTAATGGAGGTGGGGGGCCTTAAATCACTTCCCGGCGGGAAATTTGGGTGGATTGCGATAAAACCCAAACCCCAGCCCAAAGCATTTTTGTGCAAATGTCCCATTAAATGATTTTTTGCAAAACACCAAGGACCCAGGGGCAGCCCAAAAAAGGGCCCCAATTGAAAGGCCATCCAAAAGGCCCAAAAGGGGGCCTTGGAAGGAACCCGATCCCCAAATAGGAAAAAAAGGCATCCCCCAATTTTTAAATCCCCGGCCCGCAAAGGGGCCCCAAATAAAACAAAAAATGGGTTATAAACCCCCTGGGGAATGAATCCCTTGGATTTAAATCAGGGACCAAAAGCCCAAAACCGGGCCAAAACCAGGGGTTCGGGGGAAGGGGTTAAGAATGTCAACCTTTAGAGGAAACCCTGAGAAAATGAGGAATAAATTTCCATTTTTAAAGAAAATGAACCCCATTTAGTATTGAAACTTGGGAAAATGATAAATTCCCCTCCCCAAAGGCAAAAAAATCCCAAAATTGGGGGATGAATGACAATTGCAAAAATTGGGAAGTAAATTGCGGGGAAAGTAAAAAAGGGGGTTAAAATTTTGTTCCAAAAAGTTTTTGGGTGCATGCGAGCAGACATGAGGCCCCCCAAAAAAAGGGGGGCCCGTGGAAACCTACATTTTGGGGCCTTTGGAATTTGGAAAGGCTGTTTTCCCCGGGTCCCCTGAATTTTAACCTAAAACAAAACCATTAATGGTTCCGGGTAAGCCCCCTTAGATGTTTTGTTTACCCTTCCCCCAAAAGGAAACAGAAAAAAAGGAAGAAACAAATTAAGTAGGAAAGAAGGGAATCTGCCGGGAACGGGGAAAACTTGGGAAAGGCTTAACGGGAAAATAACCCACCCGGGTTAAAAACCTCAAACGGTGAAGCCTCAAAACAGGGCAAGAAAAAGGAGGGTATTAGAAAAAAATTGAAAAGGTAACCCCCCCCCAAATGGGGGGCCCAAAAGGGAAGACATGGATTTCCCATGGTCAAGAAAGGGGGCCAAAACCCCCCATTTTAAATGGGGGGTGTACACCCCAGGGTCCCAAACCCCCGGGAACTGATTTGGGTATTTTGGAAACATAAAATTAACAAGCCCCCCAAACCAATTTTATTGGGTGCCTAAAAACCCCCAAAACAAGGGGAAACCCCCCCAGTCCAAATTTTTGGCCAAAATTCCAGAAATCCTTAAACCAAAATTTTGCCCAGGGGAAAAATGAAATTTTTTCCCCAAGAGGGTAAGAAATATGGTTTGAAATAGCAAATGGGTATGGGGGGAAAATAAAATGACCCACGGGTAAAGACCAGCCTAGGGGGAAATTTAACGGGAATTCCCCTCCTAACCCATTTTTGGGGGCCCCGGGGAAAAAAAGGGGGCGGGTGTAAAGCCCAAAGGTTTGACCCTTTCCAAATTTTGAATGGGGAACCCCAAAAGGCCCTGTGGGGTGAAAATTAGGGGCCACACCTCAAAACCCCCTTTCGGGCACCAAACCCCTGCCAGGAATCCCATTTTAGGAAACCCCCCAAAAAAACCCCAAGAAACTTTGGGCCTAAAAGGGGCCGGGTTCTGGAAAATTGGTGGACCCCCATTACCAAACCATGCCCAAAGAAGGGAGGAAGCTCCCATAATAGACCAAAAAAGGAAGCAGGACCAGAGGGGGGCCCCAAAAAAGCCCCCAAAAATTCCCAAGGCCACACAAAAAGGGGTTAAATCGGAAAGGAGGCAATGAACCCTGCCCCAGTACAAAAGGACCCCTTCCCTCCCCAAAAGAAAATACAAATAAGGGTGGGGAAGGGAATGAACCCCCTTTATCCCAAAAAAAGGGATCCAAAAAATCAAAACCTGCCCCAAAACAGTCGGGGAGGAGAAGGAACCCCACCCCACCACAAACCCATTTTTCTTCCCCTTTAGATATCAAAATTTAAAACCCCGACTAAACCCCCCAAAAAAAAATTCCCGGAGGTCAATTAAAAACAAACATCAAAGGGGTCCAAACCCAGACACCCAAGAAACCCATACCCCCAAAACCTGCACATGCAACACCCATAGGTCCCAAAAAGGGCTGGGTCCCCAAAAGGGTAAGGCCAAAAAAAACCCCCTCCTGGATAAAAGGGAAAAAATGGGTGAACTCCCAATGGGGTCAAACAAAAATGCTCAGAAAAAACCCCCAAGGAAAGGGTACTTTTTAAAGCTGGGTAAGGCTCCAAACGCCCCCCTAACACAAGGGCCCCCAAAGGTCACCCCAAAAAAGGCAAGTAAAAAATGATGAAATAATTGCCCAAGGGTAAAACCCCCCAGGGGTACCCAACAAGAAAAGAGGCCCCTTTAAAAAATGGCTCTCCTATTTATGTTAAGTCCCAAACCCGGAATGCCCCGGGCCTTTTTGGCAGAATTTAACCCTAAAACCAAAAGGGGTGACGAAAAACAGAATGATAGCTTTAAAACCCCCAAAGTGGAAAAACCCAAATTAAAAACCTGGGTGTCCACCCCCAAAGGGGGTCCAAGGGTTGTTCCCCTTGGGAGGGAGGGCTTGAAAGGGCCCTCCGGGTGCCGGGGAATGGTTCACCGGGTTACCCCTGGGGCCCTGGAAAAAAAAAATTGGAAAGGTTCCACCCTCCAAAGGGGGCCTTTGGTGGAAAGGTGAAAAATAACCCACCTCCCTGAAAACTTTAAGGGGAAAGAAACATGGGTTAATCCCCAACCCCCAAAAATTTAAAAAACCTAAACATGGGGGGCTCCCGGGGGCCCCCTTCCCCAGAAGGAAAAGAAACATCATGTTGGCAAAAAAAAAGGGGAAAACCTGCAGAAGGCTTTGACACAAAAACCAAAAGGCCACTCCCAAAAAGGTTAACCTTAATCGGGGAAAATTTAAGGGCCCCCAAAAACCCTCCCCCCAAAAATAAAAAAGGGGAGTAACCATTTTAAAACCCCGGACACCCAAACCCGGGAAACTGAAAAAATGCAGGAAGAATCCCAAACCCACCCCACCCCCAACAAAACCCTTAAAAAGGAAAAACCGCTTAAAAAAGTTCCTGGGGGCCCAAATTAAAAACCCCCACCCCAACGGGAACCCCAAAACAGCACCCGAAACCCCTAAACATAGAATGCCAACCAAATACCAAACGGGTCCAAAATTCCACCAAAGGGGAAACCATTATTTTGGGAAAGGGTAATCGGGGAACCTGGGACAACAAGGGGGACAGTAACCCTGTAGGTGAAAATTCCACTTTCCAAGTGGCAGGAAAACAAAAAAATTTTGGGACACCTTTCCCAGGGGGAAAGGATTCCCCTCTACATAAAAGGGGCTTTGGGGCCCTATATTTTCCCCTTATCAGACCCAAACCCTATCCCCAAGTTTTTGGGATGCCCCCGAAAAACCGAAGCAGTTTAAAAGGGGCCCAAAGGTTCACCAAGGGGATAAAGGGTCTCAAATTATGTTCAAATGCTGCCTGGCTTGCACCCCCTGGGCGTCAATTTTAAATTTTTCCCCCTCCAAGGGGCCTTTATGGCCTGGACAACCCACCCCCCCAAAAAAAAAGGGAAAAAAAATGGGAATGCTCCAAACCCCAGAAAACCCAAATCCACCCCGGACCCCTTAGATGGAGAACCCTCAACCATAAGAAATGGAAGGTCCTGGGGGGCCCCCAGATCCCATTAACCCCAAAAGAGGCCCCCCCACCCTGGGGGGGGGAAATATCCATTTGGGCCAGACCCCCACACCCCAGGAATCTTGCCAAGTGGAGGAAATGTAAATAATGTAAAAACTGGGGTCTTACTGTGCCACATCCAACAAGGCCCCCCCAGAAAGAAATCATAAAGGGCCCAAAATTTTCCCAAAAAAGGGGGTTCCAAAACCACATTGGCCTTAGGTTAAGGAAATGGGCCCTAGGGGGGGAAGCCTGTAGGGAACCTAATTGAACCTAGGAAGATTAAAAAATTTTGGGACAGGACATAAAGGTTTAATCCCCAAAGGGCTTTCCCCTTAACTGATGGAAAAAAGGAAACCTTTTGGGAATTCAAAATAGCTTAAAAAACCCCCAAATATTCCCCAAAAAAATCCAAAAAAACCCATATTCCCCAACCCCCCCCAACCTGAATGCAGTCAAACCCCCAAAAAGGAAAATTTATCCCGGAAAAGGGGCCCGGGCCCAAAATTGGGAATGCTAAAAAAAACCCCCAAAACCCATCACAAAGAAAACCCCAAAACACATAAGGGTAGGAGGGTGCCTGGGGGACAAACATAACCCAAAAAGGAATGGAACCAAATCCCACTCCTGTTCAAGTCAGCCTTTCCAACAGGAATTTCCCAAAAGGGAGGATGACAAAACAGGGGGGTCCCTTTCCACCAAAGGGGCCTGAAATAAAAAGGGCCAAATACCCCCCAAGAATCCGACAAACCTTGGCTGGCAAAACCCCTAGGGGGAAAAGGGTAGATGAACCTAAAACCTAAAGAAAAATTGGGGCCCAGGACACTGGAAAACCCAAAAGGGGCTTTTTTAAGTGGGGGAACCTTTGTTAAAAAATTTTAAATAAAATTTAAAAAAACTTTAAAACCAAAAATTTTGGGGCCAACACCAACCGGGCCCTTGCAAACCCCCAAAAAAAAATACCCCACGTGTTCTTTTAAGTTTGGGGGTCACCAGCTTAAAAAAAACCCCTAAGGGTATAGAGGGTTTTGGGGCAAACCCAGGACCCAAGGGAAGAAGGGAAGGGCCAAAAAACCTCCCCAAATGTCAGTTTAAAAAACCGGGAAAAAGGGACCCAAAGGGGTCCCGGGCCTTTCCCGGTTTGGGTAATATATGCCCCAAAGGGTTAAAAGGGCCAACAGGGAAAAGGACGTGTCGAAAAAGTTTGGGGCCCTACAAACTGGCCCCCCCAATTGGGGCCCCCCAAGTGCAAACCTCCCCAAAAGGGCCCTTTTGAAACAGAAAATTGGTCCAATGGGGGAAATTTTCCACAACCCTAATTGCAAAAAGGTTTCCCAAACCCCGGGTTATTAAGTAAGTCCCACCAAATTAAAAACCCCACATAGGGGTTAAACCCAAAAGGGACAAAAAAGGGTAAAAGGCCTGGGGACACAAAAGATATCCGGGCTTTAAAAGGGCGGGTTGGGCCTTTTTTTGGTTAAGCCCATATCCCCACCAACAGGGAAGGAGTGTCTGAAAAAGGGGAGGTAAAAAGGGGCCCCCAAAATTCCCCCCTTTCCATAAAAAGCACCCCAAAAAAGGGACAAAAAAAGGCCCCGGGTGGGATGTACCTAAGCAAAAAATTTTTAAAACCCCTGGGAAAAGAACCCCAAAATTCCCCAAAAGGGGTTTTCCCCAAAGAGCTTGAACAGATGCCACATGTTGCCTGATTAAACAAACTGCAGCTCCACACACTGCCATACTGCCCGCCCAGAGGCAAGCTGTGCCTGATGTATAAAGCCATGTCCAAGCTGGAATCAATGAACATGCTGCACCTTGTACAATCTGAATGGCAGTGAGCTATGCACATGAGAGACCTGAACCCCAGCACTGACATACATAGGACAAGCTGTACTGAATGATCCATAACACAGAAGCCACCCCCACTCTTGAGTAAACTCCCAGTACAGGTTCGCCAGAGAGTCACCCATCGACTCTCCTCAAGAGGAATATTGATGAGTGGATGGGAGATGGTAGGTTTACCCTGGGTATCACTGTTGTGACACAGGTAGACGGAGGCACAGTATACTAACCATGACATATGTCATGGCAAACTCCAGTTACAATGTCTGTCGAAGGACAAACACACTCTCTGACTAGCATTAGAAATGGCCTAGAGCACATTGCTAGTGTTTGCCAATGTCCACCTATGTTGTGGAATACACTACCAATGTTGGACAAGCCTGGTTTATGTAGTCCATATCTAAACATAATGCAACATGGTCATATGTGCACAACTGGCCCCTAAACAGTCTGTTGTGCTCACTATGAAAATTTAAAGCAGTGATAGGACTAAAGCCCAGGATACTGTCCACCACAGTGAAAGTACTGAACCAGTACACTATATGGTACTACAGTGTTAGGTCAGTATGAAAGGATGTTGACAACTGTATGCAAAGTATCCCATGCAAACCCTGCAGGCACAGTATAATCCCTGCTGTGTTCAGACACGCAGTTGGCCAGGCACAACATGACACCCAACACACAACCATAAACGTGAGATATTGTTGAAGTTCACACTCATCCACATATGTGGTGGACTGCAGAGTTCAACATATGGAAAGCTCACACTGGGCATGCTCGCACACTTTGATAAATGAGACATATGTCAGACAACATGCCATGGAAAGGCTGAACTGGGCATGCTCACACACTTAGGCCATATCTCAGTTTAGCAGTCGGCCGCACATATCTGGTATTTGTACGTGTCATTCCAGGAACCAACCACATTACAGCAATCTGGCCAGTGCACACAGTTAAATGACTACAGAGACATAAGTGATATAGTGGATCCCCTTCATATTCAAACATCTTCCACAAATACACAAGTTGTTCATAGAAACAGGGAATGTTATGGCAATAAAGACCTGCAAACAGTCTATCAGCAACAAATATTGTGCATCTGACAATTAAACATATGGGTGTAGAGGTCAATACTAGGCTCTTTGCCCTAGGGAATGAAAGCTTAGCCAGAGTGTGCTTGGCCTCTGCATCCCCAGTACAGTAGGCTACTGTGCCACTGTAAAGTAGGTCACATAAGGCACCATTTGAGGCTAGTGTGCTGTGCCTCTGTCAAGCAGGGACACAGTGGAGATCCCAGGGGTTGAATTTGCTATGCCACATCCATGTTATTGGTGTGCTCTGGAAGAGGGTTGGTGAGGACCTCTAACAGTAAGTGGGCATCAATAACAGACTGAGGGGAGCCTTATCTGCAGTGTCTGGACAATTTCACTGTCAACACATTGTCATGATGATTATGAGGGATTGAAGTGTCATGCCAGTACTGTTCAGAGATGTCCTCCCTCTGTGAGCTACTGCTCTGCAATGTATTAGCTCACTCCATCTGTTGGACAGCTCGTATATGGCTTGTGTACACCTGACAGGGTGTCCTGTTGTGGAGGAGTCATGGGTATATTTGGGATAGCATGATCAGTGCAAACCTTCCACATGCTCATAGAATGCAATTGTCAAGGATTATGCAGAGTGGCCTGTATACTCCCCCAGCATGGGTCCTTTGAAGTCTTCCACCCCAGTCTTCACAAGTGCAAAGTCTGCTTTGATAAATACACTTTGTTTGCAGTGACAACCTTACCTGGGGTGGGATGGGATATGGATGTCCAGGAAAGGTGGGTGTGGTAAGATATCAACAATGGTGGTCTGCCCCAGGTGTGGAACAGTGAGTACCCATGTTGCAGATGGTCAGGTGCAATACGTATTCCCCCTTGTGGCTGTGGTGAGTGGTCCTGCCATAGCACATGGACTCACAAATTGTAGTGGCTGTAGGGTAATGTTGTAGAGGCCTGAGTAGTTCCCACACACAATATACCTGTACCTGACATTAACAACTGGAATGGTGTATGTGAACACCTTCATATCTTGGCACTGTTCCCAGGGAAGCAAAGTGTGTCCCGGATGGGAGGGGTGGTCTGAACTGGTTGTGTTGTGTGTTACAGGTCCTGTGGTCACGAAGCATGGTATAAAACATAACCTGCCAGTACTGATGTGCATATCTGACCCTGAAGTAGGTGGCTGCAAATGCATATATATGCTATCCCCCACCTGACAGGTAGTAATAGATGTACATACCTCTGTATAAATAATGATGTCAGCACCCTATAAATACTGCAGGTGCAGAACAGATGCCCAGTAATTCGGATAGTGCGCGCTGCTAATGCATCTCCCTCAAGTGTCATAATATAGTTAGGTAGGGGCTTGAATCCTGCAAATGCTCAGTGTGTGTGTGTGTGTGTGTGTGTGTGTGTGTGTGTGGGTGAGAAGGGTTGGTGTGTGTGCAATTCTGTGTGAGAAAAATGTCCCTTTTGGCAACTAGGAAAACACACTACAGGATGCACATTCCCCTTTCTAAACACTGATGATGTCAGCACCCTATAAGTACAGCAGGAGAAGGGAAACCTCCCAGTAATGCAAATAGCGCGCTCCGCTAATGCTTCCATCTTGAGTGTCATAACATAGTTAGGTAGGGGTTTGAATCCTGCAAATGGCAAGTGTGTGTGTTTGGGTGAGGGGGGTTAGTGTGTGTGCAATTCTGTGTGAGGGAAATGTCCCTTTTGGCAACTAGCAGAACACACTACAGGATGCACATTCCCCTTTCTAAACACTGATGATGTCAGCACCCTATAAGTACAGCAGGAGAAGGGAAATCTCCCAGTAATGCGAATAGCGCGCTCCGCTAATGCATCTGTCTTGAGTGTCATAACATAGTTAGGTAGGGGGTTGAATCCTGCAAGTGTGTGTGTGTGTTTGGGTGAGGGGGGTTAGTGTGTGTGCAATTCTGTGTGAGAGAAATGTCCCTTTTGGCAACTAGCAGAACACACTACAGGATGCACATTCCCCTTTCTAAACACTGATGATGTCAGCACCCTATAAGTACAGCAGGAGAAGGGAAACCTCCCAGTAATGCGAATAGCGCGCTCCGCTAATGCGTCCGTCTTGAGTTTCATAACGCAGTTAGGTAGGGGTTTGAATCCTGCAAATGGCAAGTGTGTGTGTGTTTGGGTGAGGGGGGTTAGTGTGTATGCAATTCTGTGTGAGAGAAATGTCCCTTTTGGCAACTAGCAGAACACACTACAGGATGCACATTCCCCTTTCTAAACAATGATGATGTCAGCACCCTATAAGTACAGCAGGAGAAGGGAAACCTCCCAGTAATGCGAATAGCGCGCTCTGCTAATGCATCCGGCTTGAGTTTCATAACATAGTAGGGGTTTGAATCTGGCAAGTGTGTGTGTTTGGGTGAGGGGGGTTAGTGTGTGTGCAATTCTGTGTGAGAGAAATGTCCCTTTTGGCAACTAGCAGAACACACTACAGGATGCACATTCCCCTTTCTAAACACTGATGATGTCAGCACCCTATAAGTACAGCAGGAGAAGGGAAACCTCCCAGTAATGCAAATAGCGCGCTCTGCGAATGCGTCTGTCTTGAGTTTCATAACATAGTTAGGTAGGGGTTTGAATCCTGCAAATGGCAAGGAGTTTTAATCCTGCAAATGGCAAGTGTGTGGGGTGGGGTGGTGTGGAAGAAGGGTGTGTGCAATTACATGTGTGAAAGAACTGACCCTTTTGGCAACCAGTACAACACACCAGCTGCTGCATATTCCAACCTCTACACAGAGATGATGTCAGCACCCTATAAGTACAGCAGAAGAGGGCAAATCTCCCAGTAATGCAAATAGCATGCTCTGCTACTGCGTCTCTCACTACTGTCATAGCACAGTTAGTTATAGCTTTGAATTCCACACATGCCACGTGTGTTTTTGTCACACAGAATGCCCATGTGTGTGTGTTGTTGTTCACAATAATGCATGACATCAATTACACCAGTAATGGCAATGGACACAGATGATGTATGTACCTGTGACCTTCAATAGTTCCCATGTCTGATGCCTGCCACATGTGAATACATGGTATTTGCAATTGATAACATTATGACTGTGGTCTTCTGTGCGGGTGCTGCATGTGGTATGTGTATATACAGTTTGAGTTGTGTATGGTATCATCCTAGCAGTGAGGGATACATATCTGGTCTGGGGCATATAGTCTGCATGTTGTTGATGAACAGGTGCTGCATGTTTTCATCTGTTGTGGGAGTGGTAACAAGTTGTTCCATAACAATGCAGTGACTACATGCTGGGAACCTTTCAGCTAGGGTGTTGTAGCTACAGTAATTCATCAGCATTCAGTAATACTTCAACATTCTTGGTAAGGGTATAATGCCAACCAAGGTCAGGGTCATACCAGCCTGTGCCACATGCTCAGAGAGCCCTTCTATGTTCCCTATCATGTAGTCCAGGGAGGTACATCACAGGTCAGCCATAGTGGCATGGACAATGACTGAGTCATATGTGTCCATGCCTCTGTCTGACCTGTATGCTTGTGTTATGTGGTGGACCATAGTGCCCCATGGGCATATCACTGTGACCTTCACCTCGTCCAGCCTGGTGAGCAGGACCTCACTGTATCGGACAATAAAGGTACTTAACACAACTGTAGCAGGTGAGTTGTCTAGCCGTACAGGCTGTGACTGTTTGGCACACAGGATTTGTGTGCTATGTGTTGCATGTGCTGTGTTCCGGCTTAACGTATGCCTGTGTGCCAGCTGCAGAGGTGTCTGCTGCTCAGGAAGGATGCTATTCTGAGGCTCCATGAATGCCCCAGTGTGTTCATGTGTTTGGATTACTGTCAGTGTAGGTCTACATCAGACTGGTATTGTAGGCACTGTAGTATTTCATGCCACCTGACAGGTTATGCCAATACTGGGTTCAGAGTGCTTAGTCCCCAGTTTGGCTATGTGGTTGCATCTCATACATGTGTTGTACGTCCATGTGTAGGGGAGAGGGTTGACTGTGTACATGTGGCAGCTGTGACATTGCCACATGACTCACATATTCCACAACTGTACCATAGAGGTGACTGACAAGTGACCTTTGCACATGCTACCATAGTATTGTGATTGCCATGGTGATTAACAGCACATAGGGCCAATGGGGAACAAGGTACAGAAGGTGAGTATGTGAGGGTGTAGTACCTGTGATTAGTTAGCACTGGCATATATGACTGCTCACGTGGTCAAATGCCAGGAAAGTCATATGCAATGTGTCACAGGCAACGCACATGCGAACAGGACAAACAGTGACGTTCTGTCAAGTGAGACATGGACATACATATAGTAAGCTATGCAGATGTCACGAGGAGTCCACAGAAGCTCTGTAAATCTGCATTGCAGGTGGGATCAGTGTTCCAGGGTAACTGCAAGCAAACATGCATGCAAACAAAGCTACAGTAAGCAGGGCTGCATGTAGTCCATTGTACAACAAACAAGCTGTACCACTTCCAGTAGGTAACAGTGCAAATATGCAGGCACTATACACATGTACATGGAAATACACAGGTCAGATGGCCAGGGTCCAGTCTCAGCGCACACAAGTGTACAGACCATGTACCGTCAGGATGTACAATAACCGGATGGAAACCCAGGTGCTCATACCTGCAGTAATACACATGTCAAATAACAGACACTGAGCCTTCACTCAGTGGTTCCATACTTAGTAGGATGTATGCTACCTGTCCTGCCATCACAGTATCCCTGACATTTATGGGGACTCTCCCTCCTGTGAAAGTTAGTTTTGTGTGTTGGGGCTGTCTAGCATGGTATGAGAAGTGAGTTTGCAGTGCTAGGGTGCTCCTGTGTGTCCTGTACCAGTCATGTAGTACTGCACACATATCAACATCCTCAAACATCCGCATTGCAGAGTCCAGTGTGGGCAACATGCCACTTGCAGTTTACATGTCCATCATTGCGCATCAATACTTTCATTACCTTATCCCCTGTGCTACCTATGTATGTGGCCTTCTGTTGACATCCTTACCACCAGTATGCAAACATGTGCAGATGATACACTATGGTACTTACCATGGGTGTAGAAAACAGTACAAGACAATCATACCCTTACTGCATCAGGCATGCTGGGATATACCCACAATTATATCAGCACACAGTACTGTTAACAACATGATACGATTACTACACGCTTATGTGGTCACCCTGTGCATCAGCAACATGTTAACCTGTACCTGCACTGACATTACAGATTGCAGGAGGTAGCACAGTTTCATCATATGCACAGGGTGTGACCTTGGTATGCCTGAGTCTGCCACTGATACCACCAACTGACATGTATGTGTATGTGTGTTGGTGAGGGACAGCAGTACAAGGTGGGGCAATGTTGATGCAGTATTTGTGTGTATGTGGTAGCCCTAGGTGTTGTCAATTCTCATGTGTGTATGGATGCACACAGTTCCACCTCATGGCTGCCATATACCGGTGTTTGTGGACAGCCACAGACTGTACCTGCCAGGTCATACAGATCAGTGTCTCTGGCCATGGATACGGTACCTGTGCCTTGCAGGGGTGCTACGGACCGTATCTGGTACCAATCCAGATTGGGTACTGTCATCAGAAGCAGGTGCTCGTTGACTGGACACAGATCCCTATTGGGCCTGTCCAGAGCCACGTGCACGTGGTCTCCTGGGGCGGTCTGATGACAGCACAGACCCAGCATTGCTGGGGCTGCTGTTGGCACTATGGGGACAGCCGCGGCCCTGTTGTCATTCGCGACGACTGCCAGCTGTTGCTGGCATATGCCCACGTTGACGCCTCAACCATCCACCATTGCCCTGGCTCATGGACATGTAGTTGTGGAACTGATCTAATATGTCCCCACAACGTCTGTCTATGACATCGGTGAAATTAAGGATGGCAGCCGCAATGTCACGCATACTGTCAGTCATGGCTGTGCGACATCCTGTCAGCTCCCTCAGACCCTGTCTGGTGCACTGTTCCATACGTGACTGTGCCTGCATGACAGCCCGAAACATAGCTGAGGTTGTAAGACCTCTGTGGGCACGTCTGACAGGGGCAGTACACCCACGGATGCTCCCACGAGAACCCCTGGACATCTGTCTGTGTGGTACCATCTCTGGGCCATGCCCATGGCTGCTGTGTGGGGAAGCATGTGCCACAGATACCACATTACCCTGGTCAATGCCCACTGTATCCTGTCCATCACCTAGGGACATTGGTGACAAAGGGTGTATTGGCAGGATGACTGTGCGCATTGATGGGGTTGACAGCTGTGTACTGTCAATTGGCTGACCAATGATGGACCCTGGCACACCTTCCTGTGCCATTACACAGATGTCATCATTATCAGTACCTGTGGCACCTGATTCAGGTTCCCTGCTGCATGACACCAGAGCAGCACCAGAACCTGTGGGAGGGAAACAGGAAACACAGTTTACAATGTCTACACAATGTTACCAGTGATACACACATGCACACATGCACAGGTGCACACATGCACAGGTGCACACATGCACACATGCACAGGTGCACACATGCACACATGCACAGGTGCACACATGCACACATACACAGGTGCACACATGCACACATGCACACAGTTGCACACTTGCACACAGTTGCACACTTGCACAATACTTAGTATGCAAGATATCAACACACAGACACAGACACACCTGCATGCATACACAGAGCACTACTAAGTGAGCCTAATATTACTATTATTATCAAGACTATTAAAGGTATTGTTAATACACACTCACCAGCATGGATAGGCTGCATTGCTGTTACACCAGAGGGACCTGCAGAAGTGAGGAAATTAATGTCAGTGGGCACAACTGTGCCATTGTTACTGAGTATGATACAGGTCAGTAGTACAACAGTTGCCTTTCACAGGTCAGTTGCTGATATTGAGAATATCACACTTGCACATTAAATACTATGATGACAGCTACAAACCAAGGACACACCTCACACATGCATTAACTATCAGTGTACACAACAGTCAACTATACATATGGCATATTACCTGCACGCTCGTAGTCTTGGTGCTGTGTGGCTCCAGCCTCCATCATAATGCAGGTCTGCTGTTGTTGTTGTTGTTGGCGGGCTGGAGCCACAACACTTATGAGTAGTCCCCCCAGTCTGGTGAGTGGGGGATGTGTAGCCACCCCACCACCTGTGGCAACCTGTTGTGGATATCCTGTGGATATCGCACGCTGATGGACATTTCTGATTAAATCACTGCAGTGATGTCGTACCTGCTCATATGTCCTATTATGCGTGCCTATGTCATTTACCCGACGGACCAGGTCTTGCCACAGTGCAGCCCTCTCCTGCTGATTCTGGCTGGTGTGGGAAAAGAGTATTGCATAATCCCGCACCAGGCTCTAGTGTATTTCCTCATCCTCAGCTGCAGAGTACGCTGGATTGCACTGGTGAGCCATGGTCCTGAAAAAGGAAATAACATGATATCAGCAAAATATGTCAGCAGAATTTGGCACACATATTATACATGCTACTCGACTGTTGTGATACAACATATCTCACTTATATAGCATCTGTCTGTCTATTGGTGGATACACATGTAAATGGCCAGGTATCAGTGCTCAGCCAACAACTGTGCAACAGTACCTGACACACTCCATATGACATACTACCAAACCCCAGCAGTCAGAACACTGATTCAGGTCCAAAGTACATCCTCACTCTGGGGGTTTGTATCGAGGTACTGTATGGGGTACATCATCAACTACTGTGATCTGACCACAAACTAATTGCCCTGGATATACATATCCCACCTCCACCACCAGCACAAATGAGTACAGTGGAATAACATTTCAAATGCAAACTTTACACTTTGTAACACTGAGATGGTATCCTTTAACCTACTGGGCCAGTGGAAGACACAACCCACAATGCTGACTCCTTCACAAATGATTTCTACGGAGATCTCCGAGAATGCATGGATCATGCAATCCCATATAAGACCAAGACACTCTCCACAAAGGGAAAGCATCCTGTCTGGTGGACCCCAGCTATAGACAGATTGTATAACAAAAGATGGAAGCTACTGCAAGACAGAGCATAATTCCATAAAGGGAAGGTATGTCTGATCAGCACTAGTAAAGAGCTATTTTCTCTCATACAAACTCCCATGGGCAACTTTGAGAGGGAATTCACCAGGGACACTACAGATAACCACAAGGCCTTCTTCAGTTATGTTAGAAACCTGGTCAGAAACCCTCCAATATGCTCATAGTTAGTACACAACAACAAATAATTCACTGAACCCACAGATATTGGCAACATTGTGGCAGATAGGTTCAGTGCAAGTTTCCCACATCCCTCTCCCCCAAACTAAGACATACTTATCCCAGCTGAATGTAACCTCCCTGTCATCACAGATGTCCAGGTGAGAGCCGCCCTCAGAAAAGCAGAAAACAAAGCATCAATGGGACCTGATGGTATCCCCGGTTGAATGCTACATGAACTCCAAGAGGAGCTAAACACACATATAGAAGTGCTATGTAACACTAGCCTGACTACAGGATATGTACCTGTACACTGACGTACAGCAGCAGTGGTTCCACTCCACGAAGGAGGCACCTCTACATACCAATACAATACAATACAACACAATACAATACATTACAATACAATACAATATGCTATTGCCCCTGGGACTACAGCAACATACTGTTCTGCTACCCTGACCATTGTGACACATGTGATGTGATGGTACCTGCTCCTGTCAAACAGTTACACAGGTTGACTCATATGGCATATTACCTATCTGACTAACATTCAGCAGGGATATGTGTGACATGTACTCATGGGGAGTCTTGCTTCTTAACGCTGTGTGGTTTATTGCAGGGTATGTCTTATCTGTGGGTAGGAACCTGTACCTCCGCCATGTGCTCTCTACTGCAGTGTCAAGGATGACACACAGCAGTCATTTAGGTTGTGGATGGTGTGAGGTGTTACTATAGTTGTTGGACATCTGTCATGGGTGTGACTTAAGTATGTAAATCCAGGAGTGGTAACCTCTATGTGGGTAGTATGTGTGTACTCTGTGGTGTTGTCAGTCACTGTGCATTGGTAATGTGTTTGAGTGCATTGTCACAGTGTCGTACATGTCACTGTGTCCTTCTCCATATCTGTAGCTGTCATGTGAGGTACATACCGTGGCAGCCATTGTGTGGTGTGGAGGGGTACACTGACCTACATGTCCATAGCTGACACACCATGTCTGCTGACACATACCATGTGCAGGTATTCCAGCAATAGTGTGCCACTGTGACTATCATTGGGGGGACTATTGTATACATTTATGACCCTGTTCACCCCTGACACATGCAGTGGTGGGCAGCCAATCACATATCTGGTGGTTACTGGTGTAGGTGATTTGAAATGGGTTATGGTACTCCAGTTTCGACACTGGTGTTCACTCCATGCCTTTGTCACCAGGCACCTGTTGCAATACATCTGTACACATGTGCCACACAAAAATATATATACATCTCTCTCTCTCTATATATATATATATATATATGTATATATGTATGTATATATATATATATATATATATATATATATATATATATATGTCTATATATATATATATATATATATATATATATATATATATGTCTGTATACATATACACATATATATATTGATGTACATATATTGCTATAGATATGGAGAGAGGGGGGAATGTGACAGAGAGGGGGTGAGAGTGACAGAGGGGGTGGGACAGGGGGAGTGTGAGATCGTCATATACAGTCATATCTGTAGATAGTCAGATCTGTCTATGTATATGTATCTACATATATCTATATCTGTATGTGTGTATTAACAAGATACTAGGGCTAAGCATGTATTTAACAACCCGGGCCATGCATTTTTGTTTATGGGTATTGACCATGTGGCTCCTTCTATTAGGGGTGGTCCTACTTCTATACTACTTGAAATACGTGAACTTTTATGGCAGTTAAAACTAGACTCTTTTAATACACCGGGGCTAAATGAAAGTTGTAATATAGCCCCAGTGTTAAAGTATAAAGCATATTTGAGATGACATTCAGTATTTCAAAATCTCTTTGACTGAATGTTTAACCATTTGGCTTTTTTTGTATTGAGTACTGCTAGTGCTTATAATTTATACAGTTTACAATATAAGCCATCTTGTGTACATCTAGTATATACACATTTTGTGTATAGGGTGTATGTTTTTTGCACTTGCATACTAACTTGTTTAGTTAGTTATATCAAAAGATAGTATTTTAGTCAAAGTAGGTTCGTGTTGTTAGTACTGCCGAATTGTGTGTATTTTCAAAATTATTAGATTATTTTTCTGTTTTATAATTGAACGTTTTTATTACTTCTTATTGTTTAAAGTTTGTTCGAGTGAATGGTATGATGTCATTTTTAGACACTTATATATTTTTAAATTATCCTATACATTTGTATTATATTGCTATTCTTGTTTTAGATTATTTACACATGCATATATTTTGCACTTGTTTTATTTAAACACTTGTAGTTTATCTTGTTTAATATGTATATAGCATATGCATAAGATTTGTCTCGAAAAGCATTTACTCTCAGTATTTTGATTGCCCTTTTAATGTGTAAATGCACCAGCAAGCGAGATCGTTGATTGTGCCTTTTTAATTAAGTAATTTGTAACTCCTATATAAAAAGGGAGTTCATTTTTTGTACACTTTCAAAATCCTCTGAAGAAGCTACACTGTGCTTGTGGCGAAAACGCTACTTTTACTTGTGTAAAATAAAAAACGCGTTAAGGAAGGAACTTTTGGGCTTGTGTTCTTGGTGGTCTGGAGCTTTGTTCACTTGTATGTGTGTATTACATATATATGTTTCTACATATTCTATCTATCTGCATCTGTATATGTATTCCTACATCCCTCTCTATGTATGTATACATATATGCATATTATATATATATATATATATATATATATACATACATACATACATATATTGACATACATACGTATCCATATGATAGATAGGTATATCAACATGTTTGTTTACAAAACTGTATACACACACACTAACATACTGCTAAACATACATAACTGTGAGACCTACTTTGTACATTGCACTACAACCTACATTCAACCTACACTGATATGTGCACATAGATGCCCTCACATACATATGTATGTACAGCCTTCACTGATAGTTGCTGTATGTCCCCTGCCCTATGCACATCTTCATATACATATGGATACAGACCAATGACACATATGGAGGGTTCACAGTATGTAGACTTTTAATGTATTACTTTATATTACCTGTGTTTGTCACAGCTGCTTGCGTTGCTGTTTGGTTTGGTGTCCTGCTGCTGCTCCAGTTGGCAGTTGTCAGCTTTCGAGTGGGTTTTGATGACTGTTTTTGTTTGTGTATTTTCTCTCTCTCTCTCTCTCTCTCTCCCTACCTCCACAGGGTGCAATGAAAGTACTGCATGTGTGGACTGGGTGTACAGCATGCTTTTGTAGGTATCTGCATATGTCCATGTGATGGCATCTGCACCAGTTGTTAGCCAGCATTTGCTAATTGCATGCAGCCAGTTGTGTACTGATTGCAGTTCTCACTGTGATTCCAGGACAGTGCTATAAAAAGGTATGTGAGATAGGCGTAGCCCTTTCAGAGTTTAAGGGCAGGGACCATGCTGGTATGCTGTGGACACTGTTCTGTGAGTGTAAAGGTTAGTATCTCTCTCATATTTCTGGCTGTGTTGTAGATTAACATTTCTCCATTCATTTCTCCAGTTTCCTGTACTAAGTGTGTATGTACACTGACACCTAAGACTACTACTACTGTTAATGTGGGTGTGTGTGCTTTCCTGTTGGACATGTGGTGTAACTGGTATATCGCAGTGGCTCTTGCACTTTGTTGCTATGGCTTCAATATTTGCCCTTTACATTCACTACTTGTATGCCTGCTAGGTGTCTTGACTGTAGTGTGTTGCTGTGGCTTTCCTATTTTCCATGTACATTCACACCTTGGAATGCTTGCTATATCTGCTAGGGTGTTACTGCATGCAGTGTGGTCTGGCCATGGTGTGGGCCTTGACATCTATTAGGGTATTTGAGTATGCTGCTGAGCAGACCCCAGAGACTCTCAGGTGCATCTTTTATCTGCCTCATGGAATGGTACATATCAGTGGGGTACACCCATTAAATTGCCTGGTATTCTGCAGTTGTGACTGTGAGTTAGCATGAGCATAGGTATTACTACACTATTTCCGACGTGCAAGTGGTGCATACTTTCAGCACTTCATAGTTACCATTGCATGTGTTGTAACACCTTTCTGCCTACTGTTTGTACATTTCACAGGGAGTCTGTGGGCCATCCCTGTAACTCAGTCACTGTTGCTATGTCTAGGCTCTTAACTATTCAAATATGGCAGTGTCAGACCTCTCAAGTGTACAGATATTTGCAGGATGTCCACATTTTTGCCTCATATTTTGGTCCATATCTCATAAACAGCTTTTTCTGGCAAATCACTCTGGGATCAAGTCAGACTATAGTG
Source organism: Protopterus annectens (assembly GCF_019279795.1). Taxonomy (NCBI): domain Eukaryota; kingdom Metazoa; phylum Chordata; order Ceratodontiformes; family Protopteridae; genus Protopterus; species Protopterus annectens. The sequence goes on from NC_056743.1 coordinate 1,324,754,655, forward strand.
ACAAACATTTCAGTTTCAGACTTCATACCCTTCCAAACATCCAACATAATGCAAAACCTGTTACTCTCTCAACTGTCTAAGTTTGTTGAAGCAATATTTGGAATGTGTCCCTGTTTTTGGGCCTTTGCTCCACATTTTTTATTACTTAGTCCGGATGTGTTGCTGTAAGAGGTTGTGGGGTATGGGCAGTGATTATCCTGCTGTGAGTATGTGTGTGGCTTGCAAGGTGCTACAGTGACATTATTACCTACTAGCTACCAACTAGAATGTCTGTTTCTGTTCACACACTACTATTATAGAAATCCACTACATTTGACAGTAAATATACATGACATGCTTTGTGTACTACACATCCTATATTTCCTTTAAATTCATTCCTAGTATTACATGATATATTTATTGTAGCACAATGTTCTTATATAACAGTCATGGCTTAGTGGTAAGTCATGCAGACTACTATTTCCAAGGTCCTGAGTTCGGGACTGACAGTGGGATTTTATTTTGCTTTTGAGCAGACTACAGGCCTTGTCATTCAGAGTGACTAAGGCACTTTTAAGCAGTTGTAACCAGGTTAGTGCTGGTTTGCGTGGAGCTCACGCATGCGCACTGGCATTCAGCTCCACGCACACCCGCTTACAACTGCTTAAAGGTGCTTACTCTTGCGCACACCCACGCTAATTTCTTTGAAAGAAATGAAAATGGGGAGACAGGAAAGTAGTGAAAAAGGGGTTACAAAGAGGGCAAGTCAGTAGGGAAACAAGCTTGGGTTTTGCAGGAGGGATGTAGGTAAGACCCATAGCTGCCCATTTCTTCATCAGCAACAGCTGTGCATATGTTTGTAATTTGGTGTGACATTTGAAACCTTCCACCCCTGAGAGAGGTGTAAGAACAACAATAATACTTGTTGTACAGCCAATTGTAATTGACAGTTTCCATTTCCAGCAGTCGTGTGTGCGAAATGGGCAGCTATGTATGGGGTATAATTTTTTTGTGGGTACAGAGTGCCTTTTTTTTTTTTCAGGTGAGAGTGGTATGTCAGGTACAGGAAGTCGGTATAGCTGGGGAGGTAGGTTGGGTAGGTTAACAGACAAGACAAACAAGATGCATACAGGGGCGGTGTATGACACATGTGGGGGGTTACACAATTGACGGGGACAGATGTTTGGATATCTAGAGCCCATGAGCCCACAGATGGCAACAATGGAACTGATATCCCCACCTATGGGCAGTTGCCACTGTGCCTTCACTGCCCAGGACGGGGCTGTGCTGGGGAATGTGTAGGCCGGGCAGCAAGCACGTCCGTTAGTTGTGCCACCTGTGCCTCAAGCTGGCGTAGGGGCTCAAGAACAGCTTCCTGGATCTCCCTACGCACCACAGTCTGGACATTATGGAGGGTGAGTGGATGTTCTCCTCCAGCCACACTTGCAGAGGGGGGATGAGCCCCAACCCCTGCAGCGCTTCCACCCACAGGTGGCACAGGGCCACCTGAGGAGGGTCCGGCCTGGGAACTACTGCCAGGTGCACTCGCCAGCTGAGGAGGGAGAGGTGGGTCCGCTGGAACCTATGTTTTGCATTATGTCATGACAGTTTGGGTTAGTAACGTACAATACCATTCACAATTAGTTGTAACAGCATGCATTAGTATTCCCATTAACCAAACACCCAGATATTCAAACCATTGAACAGCAAGCATAACACATGCATATTTTGAACAGCAATACACAGTCCAACAACATGCAGGGTTGATTGATGGCAACAGGCCATCAAGTTTGGATGTATGAACAGGGCAGATGCATCAACATACATGCAAATATGTATGAACCAACAGGACAAATGTCCAGGGGTGTTAATTGTGATTGCACATACCAATTTCACGTGGAATGGATTATATGTGGTTATAGGGTAGGGTGAAGACAATTTAATTAACAACTTTAAATACCAATACATATGCTGTACATTTCTAATAGCTGCAGATATATGCACACTACAGTTCTGCCTACAGTTTCCCATGTGATAACTACTTCAAGTTGGTGATAGGAATGTTACTGCTACATCAATATACATTTTCATTTTTATTCATGCACATTCATATCTGACTCTGTTCAGCTACATCATCCTGCTACATTTGCTTTATATAGCTATAGAAAACTGTGGATGTTTGGTATTTCAGACAACCATACTATCTGCATATTGCAGACTGAAAGCAACATATCCAGATTTTGGGATACACATTCCATCTGCGGTACCATTTTCAGCACATGTTACTGTTTGGTTCTGCCTGTCACATTCATTTCATTCTGTACTGATTGCAGTATACTTTATTTAGGAGTTAGTACTATTTTATTGGTGGATTCATAACTCTTTCTCACACTCTCTCACTTGTTTTATTTTTACAATTCAGGATGGTACTTAATTCTATGCTTTATTGACATGTTTTACCTGTAGTTCTAACAATATTTCCAACAGTCTCACTTCTGTCATGTTTCTGTATTTCAACAGGGATATATTTCACACATGTCTTTTACTCAGCTTCTGCAGCTGTACTTTTCAGCCTGCTGCAGGTTATGTACTATTATATTATAGAACAGTTAGAATCTACTACTGACTTTCTGAGTTTTACGATATGTTATGACCCACAGAGTATAGATTTTTTAGATGTGAGGTTATACAAGAACATGAATCACGAGATTGAGACAACTATTTTCAGAAAGGATTGTTGGAGAAACACCCTACTCCAGTTTAGCAGTATGCACCCCAGATACGTGTTCGATAGCATAATGAAAAGCCAATTCATTAGGACCAAGAGGTCATGTCACAACAGTGTTGAACTCAATAAACAGAGTGATTTTTTAGAGCAATGTTTTCTGGATAGAGGCTATGACAAAGAAAAGGTTAGGAAGGTTAAGAATCAGGTTTTATTCAATGAACAGACTGCTTTCATTGGTAATCATACAAGAACGTCTGGTTTTCGTGCCAAGAAGCCCTTTGATAAATCCAGAGTTAGAATTAACCTTAGATATACTAGTGATATCCATCACATTAAAGATATTATTCTCAGCAATTGGCACATCCTCTTGACTGATCAACAGTTAGCAGCAATAGTGGGTTCCACACCATCATATACGTTTCGCAACAGTAAGAATCTCAGTAGGCTCCTATGCATAGAGTCGAATAATGTTAATGAGAACATAAGCATTAATAAGAATGTGAAGTCAGGAACTTTTCCTTGTAATAAGTGTAGTGCATGCACCTTGATTACTACAGTCCAGGAGTTTGAGCATCCAGTGTTGAACTATAGGTTTGAACCCCATCACAATGGCACATGTGCAAGCAAGAACCTCATATATTTAGCCACGTGCCAGAGTTGTACAGCGTTCTATGTAGGAATGACTACCAGGACCTTGAGGGAGAGGATACTGGAACACGCTTTAGACATTAGGAAATGTGATACCAAAAGTGCTTTGGCTAAACACATTGCTAATAATTTAACACATTCATTTGCATTTAGAATCCTACAGACAGTTTTACCCAATCCTAGAGATGGAGATAATTTTAATGATTTAGAGTTAGTGGAACTCTCTTGGATTTTCAAACTCAAAGCACATTATGAGCCAGGTCTCAATCAATATGTCAGTGTAAGGGCTCCTTTAAAAGGGCGTAGTGCAAAGTAATTCTCTTTACAATATCTGATTTTAGTGGTTGTGTATACAGATATATTTATTTGATTATACTTCTTTATTATTATGTTTCTTATTTTATACATAGACTTGGATTAGCATTTTTTCCCTGATACACATACAATGTCAGCATAAGAAAGGTCAATTTGCGTTATATATCCTGCCAGGATGTTTTAGCCTGTTATATTTTGATTGATTGTCATTTTTTATATACACATTTGGAAAGTATATGGTTATGTACTTCTGTAGATACTAAGAATTATTTCATGATTTTTATTCCAATGTTTACATATTTTAATCTCTTCGAAACTTGTTCTTGTTCATGAGATTTATTTAGCACATGAAATCAATTCATTTCTAGGTATTTGATCACATTTGGTTTCATTCCCGTTCACTGTGTTCATTTGTCACTGTTGCTCATCATTAAGCAAGCCACATACGTGGTGTTTTCAATATGTATACATTTTTACATTTTTTATACATATATTTTTATATTTGTTTATATATATACATGTATAGAAATTTCATATTGTTATATTTACATTCATATTTATATTTATATTGATATTTATATTTATACATTTTTTAGACTCATATATAAGTTATGTTTTTGCCTTCATTGATAGTTCATTTAATAGATAAGAAGTTTTAAAGAAAAGTGCAGCAATCCTATGCCATTGCCTGACAAAAGTTGATATTTTAGTTTTTATTCCATCTCAGCGGTTTTGCACATTTATCATATACCCATATGATATATTTGATACAGAGTTTTTAGAATATATATTCACTTTAGTTACTAGGACTGCATGAATAAGAGTTTTTAGGATATATGGTTTTATGATCAGCTGTCGCTGTTTTAACCAAGAAAATTTGTTCATTTTGTAACTGCTTAACCTTTTTCATTCTGTAAATGTTTACTTTGCTACTTTGTAACATGAGCAACAGTACCTGCCAGTGCTTGGCCTGTTTAATTGAATGATTTTAACCATATGCTTAAAATTGGACTAATTAAGTTAATTGATTGTTTTAGAGATGTATATATATACTTGAACTTCAAAGATGTCTGTTGTAAGGATCTGAAGAAGCGTGTCTTGGTACACGTGAAAGCGCTTATCTGTTCACATTAAATATATTTTATCCATTTATTGTGGTGGTCGACTTCCAGTTTGTATCTACATTTTTACCTCATTTGTTTCTGGAGAAGACCTTTGGGCTATAGCGACTGTGTGTTTTCAGATTTACTATTATATTATAGGTGGGACAGCTTTATTTCAGACTTGTTTCATTTTTATGTTTGAATTACAGGCTGCATCACACTTTTGTAATCAAGCAATACTTGCAAACCCTCTTACACTGTTACTTGCACATTTTATTAATTAGTGACTACACTGCACTCTTTTGCTAACTGTCATACTTATATATTTATTTACAGTTACAGGGAGAGAATTACTGACCTGCCTGGTGGTGCAACCGTGCCAGCCTATCGCCATAGGCTCTACGGTTCACAGAACAAACACCTGCAGCTGTGATATAAATAAAGTAATATTGGAATACACATCTCCATAATATCAGCTAGGTTAATTTCTTACCTAAGTAATTACATGTAACTTACTAAGTAGTGGGGCATTGGGCATTTTCCGGGCCTCCTGGATCCAACGGTTCAGTTGGTCCTGCTTCCGTCTCTTCAGGTCCGCATGGTGGTGACGGACCTGCTCACCAGTCCTTGGTATCCCTGTGGCACTGATGAGATCATGAGCCAACTGGTCTCACGCCTCAGCCCTATATGCTCCCCACAGGACCTGGCCCTGCATGAGTTGGGCCTCATGATTGTGGACAAGAAGCCAAACCATATATTTGGACTCCTGAATGCCCCACCTCTGTGCTCGAAAGCAACTACCCTCACCTACACCTGACATTCTGGCTGCAAGTCGGTTCTACAATCAGTTGTGCTGTGTATTCCCGCCTATGGGGCTTATATATGCCGTTTTTCCCACACTTATCTGTGATTGGCCATTTTGGAATTGTATCAGCCTTACAAAACATGCTTTGTCATGCTCCTCTTTCTATTCATTCCTATATATATGCTATTACTGCATTTCTAAGTGCAACTGTCAAGGCTTAGTGGTTCAGTACCTTGACTATGGTGTATGGTATCCTGGGTTCAAACCTGGCTACTGCTTTTTATATTTTATGACTGTCTACACAGGCTAGGAGGTGTGTCTGTGTAAAGGCAGTTTTGTTACAGCTTGTTCAACGTTGCCCATCGGTTAGCTTGTTGGCGCAGCTCCGCGCAAACGGGTTACGCTGGTTTACGCGTCATTTGGCTGTCAGCATGCATATTACGCTCAGCTTAGCTATGGGCACACAGTTTCAGCGTGTTAAACCACTGCTCACCTACGGGCACTCATTTTACACCTGTTAAACCACTGCTCACCTATGGGCACTCATTTTATACCTGTTAAACCACTGCTCACCTACGGGCAGATGCACTCAACTTGTTAGACTATAACTCAGCTATAGGCACATCTGACTTTTTTTTTTAATTTTATTATCTCACATTTCTTCAAAATATATGGCCCATTTCATTACATTTTACATAAAATATCATTTTATATGTGTACAGATATGTCAGGGACTTGTTTCGTGCTTATTTCACTAAAAATAAAAATTGATGTTGGGGGGGCTTGAACCATGACTGCCTGCTCTTCAGCCGACGTCTCTACTGCTACGCTATTGCTTCTTGGCTTACTTTGCATATTTAGTTCTTATATGCTTTTCCACTGACTGCTAACTGTGGCTAAGCTATGGGCACGCCGCGCAAACGAGCACACTCACGTGCAAACATCTTTACAATTTAAAAAAAATTATAAGATGTTCATCTGTACATTTTATGTTCATAGTCTGTGAGGGCATGTGTTGTGTTGTGTTTATTCACATTTACACGGGCTCTGTCGTGGGGGTTTACTTTCGGGACTTTTACTCTTCTGGGGGCGTGTCCGTTTGCAGGGATCGGCCTACGGACATGCCCCCTACTGTCTTCCCCGGACCGTGTTAGCCTTAGGTGTGATTCAGCATGCCCTCATGCATATGTATGACATGCTGATGTCACACCGTTTAACTGCAGCCTCCGTGTAAGCCTTGTAACTCTTACACGGAGGCTTCGTGAATCCTGCCCATAGTCATGTGACCAACATCTTACTATTTAAAGAGTGTTTTGTAGATGTGTATTATCTGAGGAAGTTGCCTTATGAAGGCGACGAAAAGCGTTTCATTCAATTAAACTAGTACTTGCTTCATCTAATTAAATTAGTTTTGGTTCCACTTTGTGAATTCAGTTCTTTGAAGCTGTTTATTATTTTCCAGTTTAATTTGTTTGGCTTCTAGTTTGTCTCTTGTGTATGTATGTATGCTTGTTCTGCAATGGGTTAGCATCCCAATTAGAATTAGCTTCTCTACCTTTACCTTGCACCTACCGAAGAAGTCAGTAGACTCCTTGATACTGGTGCTAAAGTAGTTGATTTTGAAGGCACCTTCTCAGGATAATAAAGAATAAATGAATGGATTAGTAAAACCAGAAATTCAGTAACTGCATTTGGAGTTGGGGGAGACAGGTTATTTAGTTAAAGATCAACTATTAAAATAAAAAGCATATCAGTTATTTTTTTTTCTCAAATACAGTTTATGTAGTAAAGGGCTATAGAAAGGGGTGTATTAGAGTAATGAAGCACACAGCAGATTTGACCAAGTGTAATATAAATGTTTGTTTGGAAGAAATATCCAACATCAGTAAAGCTGCTGAAAAGGAATGCTTGACCAGATAATATAACAAATCATGTATGTTACAGATGTGGAAAACACCAGAAAAATCTGTATTAAGTGTCGAAATGCATAGGAGACTGCCTATGAAAAGGATGTTTTCTGCTGCTGTTATAGTAACCTTCAACAGACCAGTTTGATTTTGCTGGAAATATATTCTTTTTTTAGGTCATAGATTCATAGGTTTGTAGGAGAGTACTAGGCTAACTGCTTAAGGGCCCTTACAAGCCTAGCCAATATAACCCAAGTTTACCTAATATGTGGCCCCTAGGGACAAGAAGAAGGCGTAGTCACATTTCTTCCTCCCTTCTTTGCATTTTGAACAACTTAATGTGCAATATGAAGAAAAACATCTTATCCAGCAGGGCCATTTGACGTTTAGTATTCTTTTTGGATCAGCTGGGTATACTGAGATAGGCATACAGACAGAGCTGGGTAGAATGGGAAATAAATACAGAGATTGTTTCAAAGTTTAAGACATATTATGTATGAGGCCTTATGTGTTCTAGGCAAGTGGTATTATCAGGAAACCAAAGGTTTATGTGGATTGTTTTAAAACATAGTGATGACAATCATTAATTATATATCACTGTTGGGAGTGAGTTTTCATACTTTTTAATGTCATGTTGTAAAAGTAAGTTACTGATGTGCCAGCATTACGAGTTTGTAAGTAGAGCAATGTCTATATTGTCTGTAGTGACCAGGACAGTGTGCACTGAATGTCACTTACTCCTGTGATTTTTTGTGCTTCCAGGATGATTATGGTGATGATGTCTATGCACCCCCACCCTCCACTCCAGTGGTCATCATACCTACACCAAAGAAGCAGGAGGAAGATGAAGAAGTTTACTCAGGTAAAGCATCTCAACAGACTCCATCAGTGGTAATGCTTTCAGCTACTCTGAAAATCAGTATTGCTAGTTTTTTTAAATGTATCTGTATACCAATTAGAACTATCTAGAATCTGTTCCTAGGAGGTGAAATCCAATCAGAATGATAAGGGAAGGATTCTGCAGTCTATAAATATTTATAAGCATTCATTGGCTTGTTAGATGAAGGATGAATCATTCTTAAGTATATCTCATGTGAATTCATTAGTTTACAAAATAATTTACCATTTTTAATATCTCTATTTTCTTGCAGTTTTTCGAGTTCCCATTTTAAATGAAAATCATCTCATCTCACCAGATTTGCATGTGACATTGTATCTTACTTTAATGACCTCTAGCTGAAGTTCTAGCTTGAAGTACATTAATGTTATATCAATGCAGTAGCACTCTCTGTGACTCACAGATTTATTTCTGCCTTTCTGTCACAGCAGTGGTGTGCACTTCTACATGTAAAGGCATCTATGGTGTCTATAGGCTGACCACCTGAAAACTTAATCGTTGAACCATCGTCAGCTTAGCTAACACTTTATCCTGTGACCACAAAACATCCACTCACAGCACCCCTTATATGCAGATTTGTTTTAATGGCTTAATATTTAGGGTTTATCCTTGGCAATAGCTGTCTTTCATACTAAATAATTATTACTGACTTCTGTGTTATTAATTTCACGTTTATACTGCGGATTCAGACATGTTTGTTTACCAGTTGCAGTAATGTTTTAGTGGTTTTGTGAAGGCTGCCAGCCTAGCCAGATAAAATTTTATAGATAATTCTGTCATTTGTAAATATTAATGAAAGCCACAGGCTTGTTGTCTTAAATGGAAAAAATGCTGTTATATGTGGAACTGCAAAAATGTAACAACAGTGCAATCTGCTGACCAAGTAAAGCATGTTATGACCCTTTGATGTAAACACGGCTCTGGCCAGTCTAGATGAAGGAATTCTTGCTATTGTTTTAAGGCCAGAGTTAATGGCCAGAATTTGCATGTAAAAATGTCCTTTATTAATCTGGTTTCTGCCCAGAGGTGAAGAATGTAAATGTAGTTTCTGTTAGCCTGGGAACCCAGGGAAATGTGAAGAATGATGTAATGTGAGCCAGGAATGTGATTTTAAAAGCAGAGAGAATCAGAGAGCATTAAGCATTTTTGTCTTGACCATCCAACTCACCAGCACTGTCTTGCTCTATATGTAAGTTTATCTTAGATTTGTGTTTTCTCTTAGAAATAGCTAGAAACTAGAAATATTAGACTGTGTTTTTCTGTGATGTCAGAACTGTACTACTGAATTATTATAAGTATTTCTCTGTGATCTCTGAACTCTTGACTAGCACTGTGTAGTAAAAAGTATTGTCTTGTGTTTTGGCTATTAAATATTTTTAAACCTTTTCAACTGTGGCTGTTTTTTGTAGAGATAATTTAAGCTCTTTAGAGTACTTGCATGCCTTTGTTAAAATTGTACAAAGCCAATCTAATAGCTTTAGCCCTGGACTATACTACAAATTGGATTATAATATTGCACAGTAATAATTGGACACCCTTTTAAGGGCCTTTGAGTAGCTGATAAACATTAGTGGGTGGTGGCAGCTGGTACTACTGTATAGTCTGGGAAAAGGGGGCACAGCTGGAGAACCTGTGCTATCCTTCCCCAGGAGTGTCTGTGTGGTTAAATAAACTCTTCTCAAAGTGTGTGTGTGTGTGTGTGTGTGTGTCAGCTACTTGGGCAGGGACACAAAGCACTGGTTGGACAGAGAGGGTGCTGGAGGTTTTAGCTTGCCCACTAGGCTGAGATGTGGACCCTATAGCTGTGCCAGTCGGGAGTATTATTGGGGACCTGGTGAGCAAGGGAGTGACTAGCCCTGAACTGACTGTGATCTCTGTGTGCTCTTAAGGGAAATTGCACTTTACTGTGTGTATTTGTTATCCTTTCCTCCTATTTGAGATGCCCCTCAGTGGTGTTAGTGGTGAGGATTGAAGCTCCTTGATTGCTGGGCCAGGGCACGGGGGTCGCATATTAATTGTTTGGCAGTGGTGGGATATCCACACCACATATTAATTGGTTGGCAAATACTAATTGACTTGTAGTGGTGTGGGTAGAGTGAATTCCTTTAGCTTGTGTACAGTGAGCTCTGAAGGTGTTTTATACTCTAAATCAGCTATGCAGTGAATACTCAGAGTTCAGATCACAATTGTTTTATTTCTTTTGTTAGCCTAGTTAGTCAGGGTGAGCAGGCAGCATGTCAACAGAGGAGTATAGAAAGCTGACAAGGAGACAGTTGGCGGAGATGTGCCAGGCTAGGGGACTGGTGCATGGAAACCTGACTAAGGCAGACCTGATTGCAGCCTTGGTTACAGCTGCATCAGAAACCAGAAACCAGGAGAACAATCAGACTGGCAGTGGAGATATAATAATATAATAATAATAGAACGGACAGCTCAACCTTTCTACAGAGGACTTGAAAATCCATCTGGAGCTAAAGAGACTTGAGGTGGAGGTCAGGCGTTTGGAGATAGAAGCAGCTGAGAGACTGAGGAGTTTACAGGCTGAGGAGAATGAGAAACTGCTATACCTGGAAGCTGAGGAAAAGGAGTGGCAGAGGAAGCATGAGAGGGAAATGCTGACTCTTCACCAGAGTCTTGAAGGTAATGGGGAATGGAGTAACTGGACCCCAGAAGCACAAAAGATCAGTACATTTCTTCCACAGTTTAAAGAGGGGGATAATTGTGATAGTTTAATTCATATGTTTGAGAGGGTATGCAAACAGTATTGCGTTGACCAAAGGCTCTGGGTACGGTTCCTGACTCCCTTACTCCATGGTAAAGCTGCAACTATTTTGCCAAAAATGTCTGATTTTGCATGTTTTGATTATACTGCTGTTAAAAATCACTTGTTAGAATTGTTTAAGCTGACACCTGAAACATATAGGAAAAAGTTTCATGAGCATAGACACAAGGCAGATGAAAGTGTGTGTGAATATGTTGCTGAACTGAGCACTTATTTCCATAGGTGGGTGATCGGATGTCAGGTCACCACTTTTGAAGGGCTGGCAGACCTTTTGGTGATGGAACAAGCCCTTAGCACTTTGCCTGAGGACATGAGGATCTGGTTAGCTGCTAGACAATGTGCTACTTCAGATGAGTTGGGGAAGAAGGGAGACCTATACTTGGCAAGCAGAGCAGCCCTGCACAGGAAAGGGACCCCCAGTACTGCTCATGGGTCTAAAGGAACCCATGGTGGGCAGCACAGACTGCCCCAACAGAATCTGCCAGTAGCATGGGAATCCAGTAGTCCAGGTACACATCCAGGAGCTAGGGTTAAATGTTTTGAATGCAACCAGTGGGGCCATGTGGCATACAGGTGTTCATGGAGGCAAGGTGGGGAACAAAAGATGAGAGCGCCAGTAAGTGGGGAAGACAAAATGCCAATAGTAGGTTGTCTTGAGACAACATGGGTACTAAACTACCATCCTGCAGATGTCCTGAGAGGGAAGGATTTGGATGCAGCAGTACCATGTGCTTATGCAGTTACTCGCAATCAGGCTAGGAGACAAGCATGTGGGTCTGGTAGCCTGGGGGAAACCCAGACAGACTGCATACTTGCAGCCAGGACTGGTGAGATGGTGACTTCAGGGAAAGAGCTACCCTGTAGATGTGGGACTGAAGGTGAGCCACAGCTGCTTGGGGGGTACTGATGGTCCCTGGGACAGAGTGGCTGCAAAGGTAGAAGTGAGTAGGAGTACCCAGGCTGACAGTGAGGCACCACTGTCAGAGGATGCCAGACTTCCTGTGGAAGGGGAGCTGGGAAGGGTCACAAGGAGATAGTTGAGACAGGCTCAGCTCTTAGACCCTACATTGCAAGGCCTGAGGCAGGTAGCTAGGGAGGCACCTGATTCTCAAGGAAAGGGGAATCTGTATACTGGGACAAAGGGTTACTGTATAGATAGTGGACACCTGAGGGAGGGCTAGAAGGTGAGAGAGTACAGTAGTTGGTAGTGCCTAGAGCCTACCATCTGGCACTTCTAGTCATAGCCCATGATATTCCCTTTGCAGGTCATATGGGCATAAAACGTACAAAGAGGTGTATTATGTAGAATCTCTATTCGCCTGGAATTTCCAGAGATGTAACAAGGTGCTGCAGGACCTGTGAGCAGTGCCAAAAGGTAGGCAAGGCAGGAGACAAGGTGAGAGCTCTTTTGATGCCTTTGCCTGTGATTGAGGAGCCATTTCAGAGGGTAGCTATTGATATTGTGGGTCCTATGACTACCCCAAGTTCCACAGGAAAAAAGTATATCCTAGTGGTAGTGGATTATGCTACACGATATCCTGAGGCGGTGGCTCTGTCCTCCATTGACGCAGAGAAGGTGACAAATGCTTTGTTAGAGATTTTCAGCAGGATAGGTTTCCCAAAAGAAATACTGATGGACAGAGGTGCCAATTTCATATCAGACCTGCTGGCTTGTCTGTGGAAGTCCTGTGGGGTGAAACACATGAAGACCACCCCTACCATCCCCAGACTAATGGTCTTGTTGAGAGGTTAAACTCTACAATCAAGTCCATGCTATGGGCATTTGCAGATCAGTTTAAGAGGGAGTGGGGAAAATATTTGCCCTATCTGTTGTTTGCTTATAGAGAAGTTCCCCAGGAATCCACAGGTTTTTCACCCTTTGAGTTGCTGTATGGGCATAGGGTGAAGGGACCTCAAGATTTAATTTGAGATGAGTGGAAAGGTGAGTGCGAGTCTCACAAGGAGTCTGTTGTGGCAAATGTCCTAAACTTCAGGACAAGGCTCAGGGAACTCATGGGCTTGGCCGAGGAGAACTTGGCAGAAGCCCAACAACAGAAAAAGGTGTGATATGACAGGAATGCTTGAGCTAGAGAGTATGCTGTGGGACAGCAGGTAATTGTTCTCATTCCTGTCAGACACAACAAGCTGCAAGCAGCTTGAGAGGGACCCTACAAGATGGTAAGAAAGGTAAGTGATGTTAATTACATGGTTTAACTGCTAGGCAGAAGGCAGGGGAACAAATTGTACCATGTTAACATGATGAAACCTTACCATGATAGGGAGACCCTTGTGCTGAGCATTTGCAGTGGATTGCAGGAGGAGTCTGAGGGAGATCTGGGGGACTGATCTCCTCAGTGAAGCTTGGGCTGACACCTCAGTAGAAGGGGTATCAATGTCCCAGCAGCTATCTCCTACCCAGGTTCGAGGAATCTGAGCAGTGTTGCAGGAATTTGGGGATATGTTCACTGGGAAACCAGGGTGCAACCACCTGGGGAAGCACCAGGTGGATACAGGACCCCAAAGGCCTATTAGGCAGGCCCCTTATAGAGTGCCAGAGAGAGTGAAACAGACTCTGAGGGAGGAGGTACAGGAGATGTTGGAACTAGCGGTGATTCAAGAGTCCAAGACTCCCTGGGCCTTCCCAGTGGCGCTGGTGCCAAAGAAGGATGGCAGCACCAGGTTCTGTGTGGACTACAGGAAATTAGTCACACAGAGTCAGATGCTTACCCCATGCCTAGGACAGATGAGGCCCTAGAGCAGCTGGGTGGGGCTAAGTATCTTACAACCATTGATCTTACCAAGGGTTACTGGCAGGTACCCTTAACTCCCAGTGCAAGAGAGAAGTCAGCCTTTGTGACTCCTTTTGGCTTGTATGAGTTCAAAAAGATGCCCTTTGGGATGAAGAATGCCCAGCAACTTTCCAGAGGCTGGTAGATCATATCCTGGCAGGGGCAGGAGGGTTTGTCCTTGCTTACCTAGATGATATTGCCATCTACAGCCATTCCTGGACAGAGCACCTTCAGCATGTCTGGGAGATGCTGGGCAGACTACAGAGGGAAGGGTTGACCATTAAGCTGAGCAAATGTCAGGTGGGTATGGCAGAGGTCTTCTACCTAGGACATAGATTGGGGAGTGGTAAAATAAGGCCAGAATCTGCCAAAATGGAAGCCATTCAGGCATGGCCTGCACCTGTTACTAAAAAGCAGGTGAGGGCATTTTTAGGGACAGCAGGGTACTACAAAATGTTCATCCCCAGTTATAGTACCATAACTGCTACCCTCACAGACCTGACAAGGAAGAACAGGCCGGATAAGGTAGTGTGGACCACAGCATGTGAGCAGGCATTCCAGACACTTAAAAAAGCTTTGGGAGGACCCCCTTTGTTAGCCAGTCCAGATTACAGCAAAGAATTTGTTGTGCAGGTGGATGCTTCAAACCATGGGGTGGGGGCTGTACTTAGCCAGATTTCATCAGAGGGGGAGGAGCACCCAGTGGTTTATCTCAGTCATAGGCTCCAACCTAGGGAGGAATGCTATGCAGCTGTAGAAAAGGAATGTCTAGCCATATTGTGGACACTGCAGAAACTTCAGCCTTATCTGTATGGAAGGAAATTCACTGTTATGACAGATCACAACCCCCTAACATGGTTAAACAGAACCAGCCAGCAAAATGCCAAGTTGCTAAGATGGAGCCTGGGGTTGCAAGCATATGATATGTCAGTGCAGCACTGCAGAGGGATTAGCAATGCCAATCCAGATGGGCTCTCATGACAGGGAACGGGGTAAGGTATACTCAGATAGACCTAACCCTCTCAAGCAGCATTCCTCAAGGGTCACTTGAAAAACTAGTTTGAGTTCTCCAAGGAGGAGACGTGAAGGCTGTCAGCCTAGCCAGATAGAATTTTACAGATAATTCTGTCATTTGTAGATATTAATGTAAGCCACAGGCTTGTTGTCTTAAATGGAAAAATGCTGTTATATGTGGAACTGCAAAAATGTCGCAACAGTGCACTCTGCTGACCAAGTAAAGCATGTTGTGACCCTTTGATGTAAACACGCTTGGGCGTGATGAAGGCTAGATGAAGGAATTCTTGCTATTGTTTTAAGGCCAGAGTTAATGGCCAGAATTTGCATGCATAAATGTCCTTTATTGCTCTGGTTTCTGCCCAGAGGTGAAGAATGTAAGTGTAGTTTCTGTTAGCCTGGGAACTCAGGGAAATGTTAAGAATGATGTAATGTGAACCAGGAATGTGATTTTAAAAACAGAGAATCAGAGAACATTAAGCATTTTTGTCTTGACCATCCAACTCACCAGCACTGTCTTGCTCTATATGTAAGTTTATCTTAGATTTGTGTTTTCTCTTAGAAATAGAAACTAGAAAGATTAGACTGTGTTTTTCTGTGATGTCAGAACTGTACTACTGTATAATTTAAATTTTTTCTCTGTGATCTCTGAACTCTTGACTAGCACTGTGTAGTAAAAATAATTGTCTTGTGTTTTGACTATTTGTTATTAAATATTTTTAAAACTTTTCAATTGTGGCGGTTTTTGTAGAGATAATTTAAGTTATTTAGAGTACTTGCATGCCTTTGTTAAAATTGTACAATGCCACTCTAATAGCTTTAGCCCTGGGCTATACTACCAATCCGATAATAATATTGCACAGTAATAATTGGACACCCTTTTAAGGGCCTTTGAGTAGCTGATAAATATTAGTGGGTGGTGGCAGCTGGTACTACCGTATAGTCTGGGAAAAGGGGGCATAGCTGGAGAACCTGTGCCAGCCTTCCCCAGGAGTGTCTGTGTGGTTATATAAACTCTTCTCAAAGTGTGTGTGTGTGTGTGTGTGTGTGTGTGTGTGTGTGTGTGTGTGTGTGTGTGTGTGTGTGTGTGTGTGTGTCAGCTACTTGGGCAGGGACACGAAGCAATGGTTGGACAGAGAGGGTACTGGAGGTTTTAGCTTGCCCACTAGGCTGAGATCTGGACCCTAGAACTGTGCCAGTGTGGAGTGTTATTGGGAACCTGTAGAGCAAGGGAGCAACCAGAACTGGACTGACTGTGATCTCTGTGTGCTCTTAAGGGAAATTGCACTTTACTGTGTGTATTTGTTATTCTTTCCTCCTATATGAGACACCCCTCACTAGTGTTAGTGGTAAGGATTGAGGCTCCTTGATTGCTCAGCCAGGGCACGGGTGTCACAGGTTTAATTGTGTGATCTAAAGTATAATAACTAAGAATATTCATTATTTTAGCATATTTGTTACTGTGACACCCTGACTCCATGTGTAAAATGGGAAAAAGGGATTTGTACATGCATGGACCTACAATGTTTAAATGAAACTTATAGTTAAACAAACACATAATGGAGGCATTCGCCTGCTATACCTACCCCTGGATTCCTGAAGAGTTGAATAGACACTGCTCTAATTGTCTGCTGCCCCATCATGGGCTAAGGGCTCCCTTGGAATACTGCTTGGCAGAAAAAAATATCTGCTTCTCTGGAAAGCATCATTTTTTAGAGAAGATCAGAAGATTGCTTTTGGATTACACTTTTTGAGCCACTGTCTAGTAGAGTTCCTTGCACAGAGCAAGACTACATCAAAATATAAGTTAATAGAAGAATGATGCATTCTGACTGCTCACTGGCAAATGTCAGCTGAACTGCTATGCAATGGACTTCTTGAAATTAGTATATTAGAAATGTATGCACCTTATTTTAAAGACTTTGTTTCATAACCCTAATTAGATTCTATAGTAACTGTAGTACAATGTTTTAATAGTCCAGTGGCTATAAGACATTTAATTAAAATGTGTTTCCTGCAAAATACATTTCAGCAAAAGCATTTCCTTAAACCTACTTGGAGACAAAAAATTGTCCTCTACCCTATCATTTTCCTTTCACATTTATGCAACTCTGTCCAAGGCTCTTGTATTGCTAAGACAAATAATTTTTTTTAATTTCTGTCTCTGACAGATGTAAAAAGCTAGCCTTATCAAAGATCTTGTGCTTTTAGCAGTTGTCAACAAGAAAAGAGGATGGAACACATTGCTCTCAGTTAAAACATTAGCTCACAGAAATATCCTGAAGTTCCTGATAATGACTCATGCTGTAACCAGCCACATATTGACCATTATCCCACTTGGATTGGACCCTCTAAATTGGCCCTAGGTGTGTGTGCATGTGTGCGCCTTCTGTGGAAGGTTGGGCACTGGGCTGGCAACTCAACACTGTAAAACTCCACTGCCAATCATGAGCGGACAGGTGATCCACTGTGGCGACCCCTAACCGGGAAAAGCCGAAAGAAGAAGATCTCACTAAAAATACCCAAAGTCTCGGTATTCAGTTAACACTCCTGGTGACTCATATTCTTCAAACATGAACATCAATTCAGACTCTTCATTTTCTTATATTTTTGTTGCCTTGGCAACCAAGGCAACTTGGACTTGATGGGGCATGTTGAATATGACCAGTAGGTAACCAAGTTTACTCAGAGTTGGTGACCTTAGCCAGAGATCTAGAGTGTATCTGAACTGAAATCCAAGGCATCTGCTGCTAACAACTGAAAAAATAAGTATAGTTAAAGCCAGTATTGCACTTTGTTAACTGTATTTATTTGAATTGCTGCTTCATTTTTGCTGATTGTGTCTGCATTTTTTTCTGCACTTTGAAATGCTGTACTACTGCCTTATATTGCATAGGCTGGATTCAGACTTGGTGAATCTAGACTGGTATCACTGTGCTGCAAACCAGCCATCTTACATTAAGATGGCCTTCCTGCACTCTTGTGGCAGAAGTGTAGAGCTCAGGTTCCATCTGAGCTGGGGGTTGCTGGAGAAAGGCTCAGTGAAGGACTTTTCCATTAGTAATTTGTCTTGAAACTGTTGAATTCCACCTGCATTTAAACCTCTTATTGTCACATAGCTGCACATCTCGCAAAGGGGGTTAGCACTACCCTGTATAGATGCGAATGCCTGGAAACTTAC
The DNA here is from genome assembly GCF_019279795.1 of Protopterus annectens. Taxonomy (NCBI): domain Eukaryota; kingdom Metazoa; phylum Chordata; order Ceratodontiformes; family Protopteridae; genus Protopterus; species Protopterus annectens. The sequence goes on from NC_056743.1 coordinate 1,324,772,804, forward strand.
ATTTTCCCTAGACATCTGTCAGTAGAACCCTCCCAAGCCACCTGTTGTTCTGCAGGCAACTCAACTGCACACTGAGCAGCATCACCACACCTCTTCACCCTAAACCTTCAACAGAATAAGCCCCCTCTGTTATTCCTATATCATAAACTGATCTAACTTACCCACTCCCCAACAGTATTATGGTATAAACCTGCCGTTATGGATGGTCAGTTTCCCACCATTTCTCCAGCCAGCCTGATTGACTTGGGCATCCTGAGGCAATGTAGTAATTGCCTCATGCATAGTGATAACCATTTAATCCTGAAACAAACAAATACCATATGTGAGAGATGTAATTACACTAACAGTTTGGAAACACTCCTCTCATGTAACAAAAAACAAGACATCAAACAGGTTGTCAGCTCACACACTTCATCTCTCACACAAGTTCAGGACACAACACATAAACCCACATACATGGAAGTACTCAGTAGAAGCCTACCAAAAAATCAGAGACCTCCCAAGCACAAATTATCTGCATACACCTCAACATGTATAGAAACCACTGCACATAACAACACACATATCAGTGTCTTACCAAATAAGCCCCTAAGGCAAAAACACCTCAAGCTTAATGTCTTGGCCATAGGAAACTCCATAGTGAGACACAGATGTCCCTATCACCAGGCTGGACAAGGAGAAGGTCACAGTCAGCTGCCTATTGGGTGCCAAGATCCGTCAGATCATGCATGCACTCAGGTCACTCAGCAACAAGTACCATTATGACTCTGCTATAGTCCAGGTCGGGGTGAATGACTTGAGATGTACCTCCCTGGACTATATGATGAAAAACATGACTGAATTCTCAGATTATGTGTCCCAGGCAGGTATGACCATAGCCCTAAGCAGCATTCAACCTTCACCCAGGATGATGCCACAATATATACAAAAAATGATTAACTTCAACAATTGGCTTAGCTTCTGTTGTCAGTCCAGGGGGATCCAGTATTTGTCAGCCTGGGAAGACATGGTTGACAGGCTATGCTGCTTTGCCACAGATAGTCTGTACCCATCTTAACCAAGCTTTCAGATACTGGCTAAGGTGCTTCCCTCTCCCATAGTGTTTTTTTTAGGCAATGTTAAAATGACAACATTTCTGGCATAGCAAAATCTGCTTGAGACAAACTTAAGATTATGCTGCTTAATACTAGGAGTCTAAACATGAAACTGCACTCTCTGGAAGCGCTACTCACCTTGGAAGATGCTGATGTCTGTGCAGTCACTGAAACGTGGTTCAAGGCTGCAGAGAGCACCCCAGCTGTGCAAGGTTACAATGCCTTCCACACATTCAGACCTCAGAATGAGCATGAAAAAAAAACAAAGATGGAGGTGTATCCATCTTCATTAAAGCCAAGTACACCTTGAGAATGGCCAAGCAGTCCAAACTACTCCATGCCCAATTAACTATAGGCAAAGCCCCCTACCACGTCATTGCTAGCTATAGGTCTCCCTCCTTGAACCAAGAAAAGTACAATGCCTACCTGGATTTACTGGAGTCACTCACCATAGAACCCAACACCTTAGTCATGGGAGATTTCAATTATCCCTCCATTGACTGGGCAATGTACACAAACTCAAACATGCTTGCCCAGAAGTTCCTGGATTTTGTCAATGCAAATGCTCTGGAGCAGGCAGTTTGTACCCTACAAGGGGCTCTAATGTTCTTGACATAGTACTCACCAACATGGGTGATCACTGCACTACCCCCTGTGTGATGCCATCCCTGATAAGGTAGGACCATAAATCAGTCTCGTTCAAAGTAACTATTGGACCCTGCATGCCCAAAGGACCAAAAAAACTAAGGAACTTCTCCAAAGCAAATTACAGCCTAGCTAGTGATGTTATAAGAAGTTTTATACACCCTGCAATTACAGGCAATAATGACTCCTATGCAGAGATGTACACAAATGCCCTGTATAATCATCTTAACAACTGTATAGACTTGGCTGTACCTGACTGGATTAAAACCAGGCCTTCTCAAAAAAAAAAAAAAAACAAGCCATCTTGGTGGACATCCAGTATAAACAGATTGCAAAACAAAAGGAAGAAACTGATGTCCAAGAACAAGAGACAGCTGTCTCTGCAGAGGAAAAATTCCTTCCACAGATTGAACAAGCAAATCAGAAGTCTTATAAAGTCCAATAAAGCTAATTGTGAAGTTAAAGTAGCACCCCTAGCCAAGGACAATCATAAGGCATTCTTTAACTATGTCTGAAATCTAAAAGGGAGTGCCCAGCTATGTGACAAATTGGTAGTAGATACTACCAGTCATACTATACTGGAGGAAATCCCCAACCTGCTAGCTGACAGATTTAGTGCAAACTTCATCCACTATCCCCACCAGCCATACCCCAAAGCATACGTGACACCAGCTCTATACCTAGTATCTCTAGAGATCAAGTCATATCTGTAGATCATTATGTGTGTACACCTTTAAAAAGCTTCTCAGTAAGCACATGCCTGTATCCACTGAGCATGTGCGAGATGTGAGTGCCATTTAGTGTGAACAGCCAGAGTGTGAGTATGCAAGTATGTACTCAGTTAGTTAGATAGATTGTTTAAGTTCAATGTTCTTGCTATGCATCCTGATGTGTTTGTATTCAATAAACTTCTTAAACAAACACCCAAGCCAAAACATCTTCTTTATGAATATAAGAAGAGCAACATGGTGTCAGAATTGGGATCCAGAGTTACAGCCATGAGGCAACCAGTTAAGATGGAGTAATGTAGAGGAGTGGATCATCCCTACTGCTCAAACAACTCGCGAAACAGGTCAGAAACAAATTCAAGGTACTAAAACTTGCTTACATGATTTCTTTTGCTATCAATATAAAACAAAGCACTCAGAATGCTGAAAATGAATTTCTTATTAAGCAAAATGTCTGAAACAGTGACAAATTGATAAAAATATACAAAATAGTTATGAAAATGTTTGAAACAATATCTGAATCACATAAAATGTACAATAAAGGGAAAATGACCATATTTTATTCACTATGTGCTACTTTTTCGTATTAACTAAAGCTATTCAAAATATCTGGTGTGCAAAGTGTTTGCATTTGTGTGTATATTACAGTGCAGTTATTTTTCAAATTAAAGGTGTTTCAAAGCATATTTTGCAAAGTATTGTTATTTCAAAACATATTTTGCCGTGTACAGTATTTCGAAGACTTTATTGTGCATTTGAATATTACAAGTACCTGGTGTACATGAATGCTCATACATAATTACAAGGGCCATTTCTCATTGTGTTTTACTATAATCTGTGGGCATGGCAGAAGGATTTCTCAGACCAGCACTGCTTGTGTTTGTTAACAATGATAACAATATTGCAGAAAACTAGAGAGTGTTTTTGCAGGAATCCAATATTTTCATACAAATTGCTTTTTCCTGACAAAGACGCACATACAATAGCATTTATTTTGCTTAATTTAGCTGGTACAAAGGCCATTGAAAGAGGGCATTCTTTTGTGTATGCACCTGCTACATTTGCAGTGGAGGGGAAGTCAGCCATATAGTGGTACCAGCTGAAACAAGGGAAGACCCTGAGTGCTTAAAACTTAAATGTAGAGAAATGTGTAACCCCCAAATGAATGTTACAATGAAGGCACGTATTTTACACAAGGGATCAAAAGCCTGGTGAAACTTTTGCAGCATATATAAGTGACTTGAGAAATAAGGCTAAAACGTGCAGATTTTTTGATTTGAGAGAATAGTTGATAAAAGACAGGCTTGTGTGTGGTATTAACAGTGACACAGTGAGAAAGATTTTCCTTTCAGACAGTGATATGATGTTGAATAAGGCCATTGAAATTTGTCAAATATACTAGCTTACAGAAAAGCACACAAGTATGCTTACAATGAGAGTAGCTGTGGAAGGCACAGTGACAAAGCCCATGTTGATAGTATGCAACACGTGGCTAAAAGAAACAGGCCCAAGCACATGGCAGCTACTGCAAGTCCTGCAACAGTCCCCGGGAAACTCTGAATCTTTCCAGCAAATTCCAGAGCATGCTCAGTAAAGCATAAGGGTGAGTCAGCAAAGTCAAACCATGTGCCCCCACCCACCTTCATAGTCAACTGTCATAATTTTGGTGGCAATCACGAACCCAAAAGAAAAAAGTGCTTAGCTTTTGGTCAGCAGTGTGATCCTTGCAATAAGTGGAATAATTTCAAAAGGTTTTGTAAATTAAATAAGGCACATTTTTTTATTAAAAGAGGGTATTCCAAGAGAAAAGTTGATGAATTAGAAAGCTGCAACCCCACTTTTTATGTTGATGGCGTGTCTGTGTTGGTGAAACTGTTAGTGCAGTAGATTTATGGGCAAAGAATGACATTTTTTGTACTATTTGGATTAATGGGAGTCCTGTAGAGCTCAGAGTAGATCCTAGCTCAAAGTGCAATGTTATGTCAGTGGAAAGATTTGCTAGAGTAAAAGCTCCAGAACAACTTGATTTGACAAAGTGTGTGAAGCTTGTTTCTTATGGTGGTGAAGAGATTCAAACCAAAGGCTTAGTAGTGCTTTCATGTTACTCTGCTGGGAATAGCTATGACTTGCAATTTTTCATAGTCAAGAGACACATGCAATCATTAGTACACCTCAGAGACAGTTTGAAAATGGGACAACTTTCACTTAATAAAGAAGTTCACCAAGTAAGCCTGAATGTCAACAGCTCAAATTTTGCCCAAACTATTTTTTCTCAATATGCTGATATTTTTGCAGACAAACTAGGCAAACTACCAGCTGTGTACTCTATGAAGTTAGACCCAGAGATCATCCCAGTTATCAGATCAGCACAGAAAATTCCAGTAGCTATGGAGGGCAGAGTCAAAACCAAGCTAGGCAGAATGGTGCAGCTAGGTGTAATTTGTCCAATAGAAGAACCTACAGAATGGGTGTCCTCCATGGTAGTAGCTAATAAGAAAACCTCAGATGATATCAGAATATGTATTTATCCAAGAGATCTGAACAAAGCATTAAAAATACTGTTATCCAATGCACACAGTTGAAGAGGTTGCTGCCCTCATGCCAAATGCCACTGTTTTTTCTGTCTTAGATGCAAAGAGTTCACTTTGGCAAATTTTACTTGACTGAAAATCTTCACTGTTAACCACATTCGGTATGCCATTTGGAAGATATGGATTTTTGAGAATGCCATTTTGAATAAATTCTGCCAGTGAAGTCTTTCAGCGTGCAGTGGAGCAAAATTTTTTTTGGGCTATCCATGTGCTATTATAGTAGACAATATTCTAGTAGGAGGCAATGGTGAAGTCGAACATGACAGAAACCTCAAGAAAGTTCTGGAAAGAGCACGTAAAGTGAATGTTAAGCTGAATACTCAGAAGTGCAAATTCAGGCTACAAGAAGTTACTTATGTTGGTCACTTGTTCACCAGTTCGGGCTTACAACCAGATCCTTCCAAGCAAACAGCAATTCACAAGATGCCAGCTCCAAACAATGTTCCAGCCATACAATGTTTTCTTGGCATGGTCAACTATCTAGGCAAGTTCATTCCAGATTTAAGCCAAATTTCAGCACTGCTCAGAGAGCTGACACACAAAGATGTAATTTGGTCATGGTCAGAACAGCAACAAATAGTATTTGATGTCCTGACAGAAAAATGCCAGCCTAGCAACTCTCAGCTACTATGATGTTCACAAACCAGCTACTCTTTCCTGTGATGCTTCTAAGTTTGATCTAGGTGCAATCATTCTTCAAGAGGGTAGACCAGTAGTCTATGCATCGAGAACTCTTACCCAGACTGAGATACAATATGCCCAGATTGAGAAAGAGCTTTCGGCAATTGTGTTTGCATGTTGAAGTTCCATGATTATATTTATGGACAACCTATCCATATCAAATCTGATCACCAACCTCTTTTTACTATTTTGAGGAAGCCTATGAATACAGCTCCAGCCAGATTACAGTGTATGATGCTCAGATTGCAAAGGTACAATTTCAGTCTTGTTTACACAAAAGGGAAACTTCTTTATCTTGCTGATACCTTATCCAAATCACCCAGAAAAAAAACACAGAATAGCATAACGATGAACAACTTTATTTTGAATTCATGGAAGTGAGAAATTTTTCTTCCACATGTCTTGATTAGCTCAGAACTCACACAGCTTCAGATCCAGTTCTCCGGAAGCTCAACCACTTTATCAGTCTAGGATGGCCTTCAGAGCAATCTACCAGTAGAAGTGCACCCTTATTTTTTTACACAGAGATGAGATTTTGTCAGACAATGGTATCATCATGAAAGGTCCTAAAGTGATTGTTCCAAAATCCTTGCAACAAGAGTATATAAACATCTTGCATTGTGGCTACCTGGGAACTGATTCTACCAAAAGAAGAAGGACAGGTCTAATATTTTGGCCTTATATGTCAGGAGATATTGAGAAAGTACTTTCATCTTGTTCAGTATGTAATAATACAAATCTGCATCAACAAAAATAACCACTTCGGTTAAGCCAGATTCCTGAACTACCCTGTTTGACAGTAGCTACAGATATCTTTGAGTGGAATGATCAACATTATTTGCTGTTAGTAGACTCTTATTCAAATTAGTTAGAGATTGATCTACTTCCCAATCTAACTTCCAATACTGTCATTACTAAGTTGAAGAGAATCCTTTCTGTCCATGGTAGTCCACACAGAGTTATTTCTGACAATGGTGCAGTTTACTAGTTAGCAGTTCAAAAGATTGGGAGAAGAGTGGGACTTTGTTCATATTACGAGTAGCCCTGAATACTCTCAGTCAAATGGCTTGGATGAACATGTAGTTCAAAGGGTATAACAGGTGTTAGAGAACTCCAAACATGACAATACCGATGTTTTTTTTCAACTTATTAAATCTCAGAAACATTCCTCATGATAAACATCTTGGTTCACCTGCCCAGAGACTTATGTTGAGACAAACCAGAATCACACTGCCAGTCAGCAGTAATTTATTGGTTCCAAGTGCTAAAAACAACAAAGCAGTAAAAGTGCAACTGTTGAAAAAGCATTTATCCCAGAAGCCTTACTATGATAAAACCAGCAAACCACTCCATTCTTTACAAAAAGGGGAGATAGTGAGGATGCAGACGTCAAAAGGTTTTAATTGCATTAGATTTGTGAAAAGTTTGTGTCAAGAGCCTAGATTGTACATTGTGGAATCACAAGGAGTGGAATTCAGACAAAATCGGAAGCATTTGTTGCCAGTGTCTGAATCAGTGTTACAGCATCTTGCCTGTGACAAAGACTCTAGTTCTCAGAGTGACTTGTCCAATGTTTCTGTTCCAGAGAACATTCCGTCAGCAATCCCATTCCTGAGAAAATCCCTGAAACTCCTCAAGCAGAACATTCCCCATTGACTGTCCCTGTTGCTAAACCCAGGTCACATCTCGAAACCTTGTTCAAGATACACAGCAACATAGACATAACTGTTGTTTCTTTTTTTTATTCTTGCTTGTATAATGCATGCCTATTGAAATGCCATTCGCTAATGTAAGATAGCTCAGTAAAGAGGGAAGATGTAGATCAGTATGTGTGAACACCTTTAAGAAGCTTCTGAGTCAGTAAGCACATGCCTATATCCACTGAGCACGTGTGAGATGTGAGTGCCATTTAGAGTGAACACCTAGAGTGTGAGCATGCAAGTATGTAGTAGTTTAAGTTCAATGTTCTTGCTATCCATCCTGATGTGTTTGTATTCAATAAACTACTTAAATGAACATCCACTCCTCAACATCTTCTTTATGTATATAAGAAGAGTGACAAAATCTGTGTTCTCTAAGGCCAAAAACATGGCCTCAATGGGACCAGATAACATCCCAGGTTGCTTACAAAGCAATCTAAAACAGGACCTAGCTGACACACTTGCAGTTCTCTTTAACCATAGCCTGGCAACTGGCTTTGTACCAGCAGAATAGAGAACAGCAACAGTAATCCCCTTACTTAAAGGGGGGAGATCAACCGACCCTGGGAACTATAGACCCATAAGTCTAACCAGTCTCACCTGCAAGGCTATGCAAAGGATCATTATGGACCTTATCAACAAGGACATAGGTGACCTTCAAACTCTAGACCCAACCCAGTTTGGCTATGTCAAAGGCATATTGCGCTTATTGAACCTGGTAGACTTCTTCGAGGAAGTCACCAAAGCCCTGGATAAAGGTAACACAGTGCAAACCACCTATCTGGACCTAGCCAAAGCGTTTGACATAATCCTCCACTCAGGTATCATTGAAAAACTCTCCCTGCAAGGTATTAACCCTTACATCGCTAGATGGGTAGCTTATTGGCTGACCAACAAAACACATACTGTCGAAGTTGAGACTCCACCTCTACCAGTAGACCCATAACCAGTGGTGTACCACAAGGATCTGTTCTGGGCCCTTTACTATTTGGCACCTATTTCTTGGAAGTCCAGGCTAAAGCCTTTGGCTTACTAAGTTTGCTGATGATTATAAACTAGGAGCAATCATTGAGTCCCACAGTGATGTTAACATATTACAGGAGAGGCTGACGCAAACAAATGACTGGTGCCAAAGTCACGGTCTAAAACTAAATGCAAAAAAGTGCACTCTTACCCTATTTGGCAAAGCAGAATTCCTCACTAATTACAATATTCACAGAACCCCTCTAAGTTCAAACTCAGTGGTGTGAGATCTGGGAACACAGGTTGAGAGCAATCTGACATTTGACCTCCAGGTTTCCTCGGTGGTAAGGAAAGCCTTCTACATTATGCATCTCATAAGTAAAGGCATTGCATCCCAGTCTAAGGATGTTATAACCCCACTTTTCAACACTAATCAGACCATTAATAGAATACAATGCTCCCTTCTGCATATCTCTCACCATACACCTGCAGCAACTGGAGAGACCACAGAGGTTTCTCACTAAGAAGATACATTGCCTCCAGACCATGACCTAAGCAGATAGACTGAAAGCCCTGTCACTGTACTCTGTATCATACAGGTTACTGAGAGGTAACTTTTGCATGGCCTACATGTCAGTCCCTGACCCCGACCTGTTGGAAATGCTGCACATCCACAAATCAAATGGCCCAAGAGCCACTCGCTCTAGGGATCTCAACCTTGTCTGTGACATTAACAGAACACATTGGAGAGACAGGTATAGGTTCATAGGTTCATAGGTTGGTACTAGGCTATCGGCCCTAGGGCCTATACAAGCCTAGCCATAACAATTCCTTGGATATTTCTTCCAACAATATTTACTTCTCTGGACCCCTGTCTGGCAGGCGACTGACATGATCCCTGGGGTGAATTTCCTATTTCCCATCCAATCATCAAGGTTCCTTTTGAAGAGGACCAAGGAGGCGCTCTGCTTGACATGTACGGGCAGTCTATTCCAGAGTATGGGGAATCTCTGGGTCAGGAACCTATCCCTCCAGCATGGTTTGTTCATTGTGATGACAAGGTTTAGATCCCTGGAGTGTGTGGCTCTGAGGGACTGAGATTTCTTTAAGTGGAGCATGTCCAACAGCTCAGGGTTTGACATGGCCTTGTATGTTAAGCAGAGATCGCCTCTGAGTAGACGATATGCCACAAAGTATAGCTGGAGTTTTTTAGACGGTCAGCATATGGCATCTGCTTTAGGCCTGTGATTCTTTTAGTGAGGTATTTCTGTGGCCTTTCCAGCTGTTGCAGATGTCTTGTGAGGTACATACCAAATGGGGCATTATACTCTATAATGGGTCTAATGAGGGATGAGTACAGTGGGACAATGACCTCCTTTTTTCTGGATGAAAAGCCTTTAGTGATGAGGTGTGCTACATAGAAGGATTTCCTGACTGTTGTGGCGATGTGGTTATCAAAAGTGAGATCACTGTCCACCTGTGTCCCTAAGTCTCTCATCACACTTTCAGTGTTTAGTGTACTGCCACCTATGTGGTAATTCATGGGTACATGTTTTTTTCCAAAGGGGATAACTATACATTTCTCGGCATTAAGCTTGAGCCCACGGCTTTGGCCCAGGCATCTCTTTCTGTAAGGCCCTTTTGTAGAATATCCATATCATTTGGGGATTCAATAATGGCTCCCAGTTTACAGTCATCTGTGAACTTTGTTAGCCAGAATCCCTTAGTGTTGGCCTGTACTTCAGAGAAGTAGATGCCAAACAAGAGCGGTCCCAGGACTGAAACCTGAGATACTCCACTTGTCCCTTGTCTGGAGCTAGATTTGGAGTTGGCTACTTTTACAGTCTGGGTTCTGTCAGTAAGCCAGTTGGCAACCCATCGAGTGACGTAGGGATTTATGCCCAGCTTAGTAAGTTTATCTATGTCTCCCAGAAATTGCTGCTACTCTGGAATAAACTTCCAATTTATGTGAAGCAGTGCTCCTCAATAAGCTCATTCAAGAGCAATCTAGACAAATGGATGGGTGATTGCAAATTCAACCTGGGGGTGGCAACTATGTCCCTCATGGACAGGGGTAGTCTGTGTTGATCTGTAAAGTTTGTCCATCTCACCAAGGAAAAGTGGGGCAACCTGAGATTAACATGGCTAGACTTATAAAGACTCTAGGACTGCTAGCCTAGTAACCTCCTATGAATCTATGAATCTATGAACCTTGTACACATTAGTTGAAGACTAGGTTGCTATTTACATGAATTCCCAGATCTTTGGCTAATGAATCAACTTTTAGGGGTGTTATCATCTTGGGAGGATTCAATGACTACTCCTAATTTGCAATTATCTGTGAACTTAGTTAACCAGAGGCCTGTGATATTGGCTTTGACATCAAAGAAGTAGATGCCAAAGCGGAGTGGGTCTATCACATAACCACTAGTGACTGGCCTCTTTGTGGAAGTGGCCTTACTGATTCTTACCTCCTGGGTCCTATCAGTGAGTTAGCTATTCAGTATGTTATCAAGGGGTGTATACCTTGTTTCATAAGTTTGTTGACAATGCCTAAGTGGGATATTGAATCAAATGTATTAGCCAGATCTATGTAGGCAGTATGCACGGTTTCCCCTCATCTATCACCTTAGTGACCTTTTCAAAGAAGTTCAACAGATTCATTTTGACAAGGACAAGCTGGGATAGATCCACTGCCTTGAGGTCTCCTATGTCCTTGCTGATAATTTTCATGATAATTCTTTCCATGGCTTTGCAAATGTGACTAGTCAGATTAATGGGTCTGTAATTTCCAGGATCTGTTGAAGGTCTTCCCTTAGGAAGGGGGATGACTGTCACAATCCTCCATTCATGTGACACAAAGCCTGCTCTAAAACTATAGTTAAATAATGACTCCAGGGATCTTGATAAGTTTTATGTTAGACTTTTCAGGAGGTATCCTGGAATGTTATCTGGGCCCATTGAGGCTGTATACTTGGCTTTAGCAAGCACAGCCAGTACATGCTTCCTAGTTATAGTTGGAGGAGTTATGTTTGAGGATATTTTTTAGGGGATGGTTGGGAGTTTGGGGAGGGGGGGGCACATTTGGAAATGAATTTGTCTGCTAACAGGTTTGCTGAATATCCAGGCTCAGTGAATGTGACACCATTTACTACCATTTCAACACATTGCTCTCTGCTGCCCTTGAGGTTTCTGACATAGCTAAAGAATGCCTTATGGTTATCTTTTACCTTGGTTATTAATTTGTGGATTAATGTTTGCATTTTAGTAACTGACTATATATTTAGTGATGATTTAATGCTTTGGGTTATGCAAGTGGTCCACATGTGGGCAAAAAAATTCTCCCTCAACAGACATGTTTTTTGTGTTGTGAACCCAGGGGTGAAACATCTTCAGCCAAGTTTGATATGTACAATAAATTTGTTTCCAGAACATTACAGACGAGGCAAAACAAGTTGATTTTGTAAGGTTTGTTATACTTTGACTCTGTTGGTTTAAATAGGAAGGGAAAATAAAAAAATGTAAATTGAAGCTGGAAAGGTCTTCTCTTTTGATGTCTAAAATTCACCGGGTAGGTTTCACTTCCCCGGGTAACTTTTCCATTAGTTTCTCAGGATTGGTCTTAGACCTCAAGGATCTCTCAGCTGGAGGTGTATGCAGGCCCTGACTCTCCTGCTAGAATTAATATTATAAAAGAAGGAAAATAAAAAGGTTAAAAGCATAATTTAATATATTAAAAGAAGAAAAAGAGAAGTTGTGATATGAGTATATGACTGTGAAAGAATATTATGGAAATTGGATTTACTGTTAGGTCACATATAAAAGAAAACATAAAATTATATATTTAAATGTTGCAATAAAACAGAAATGACAATAAGAAAAAAAATCTGCACATATTTTGAATGAGCTCTAAACCGAATTTTAAAAAGTAAGCAAAAAGTAAATGATTTAGAGAGAAATTTATATGAAAAAATGGTGAAAAGTTAAGTTATTAATGTTTAGACTTTTTTAAGGAAATAAGGAAAATACATTTCTCCATGGATGGGAAAACAGGTTAAATTCAGAGAAGGAAAAATAGATGCAAGTTATGATGAAAAAGGGGTTATTGTAAACTTTATACCCATGAAGAAATTATTGAGACAGTTGAGAATTTTGTATGGAAATTTATGAAAGTAACAGATGGGGTAAAAAGAATTAGAAAAAAAACAAAGTTAAAAGAATAACAAGAAATAATAAGGGAAGAAAAAGAAAAAAAATCGTCACTGAGTTCAGATGAACTAGGAAATAATTTTTATAATGATATGAGTAAAGATGAAAGGATAATTTTTGCCATATATTAAATAAATGGTTAAGAGAGTGGATTAAAGAAGAAGAAATCTATGATGCGGTGATAAAATTAATTTGAAAAAAATATGACAGAAAAGGTGTAAAGAACTGGAGACCAGTAATCTCTTTATTAGACACAGATTATAAAATATTTTTGAGAAGTTTACAAAAAAGAATGCAGAAGGTGCTGTATCAGGCATTAGATGATGTAGTTTTTTGTATTAAAAGCATAGAAGTAAAAGAGATGTTAATAATGCTTAAAGAAAAGTTACAAATTTGATATTAAATGGAACTGAAGAAGAATGAATATTAACATGATGATGCAAAAGCTTTTTACAGGGTTAAGCATGAGGCAAATATTTGAAGCACATGGTAGAGGTGAAAGAATAGGTAACATTATAAAACATTTTATGAGAATTCTGGGTAAGGGTGATGGTAAATGGGTGCCTTAGAAAAACGTGCAATTAGAAAGGATAGTAAATCAAGGTTACTCCCTAAGCATGGACTTATTTGATTTGATAATGGATGCTATAAAGCAAAGATGTGTGTATAGGTTTAAAAAAAAAAAAACAGATTGTGAGTTGGATAGTGTGGATAAAATACCAGTATGATTGTCATACACAGATGACTTGGTTATAGTTGCAAGAAATAAGGTATGAATGAATAAAGTAGCAGTGAAAATTGAGATACTATTAAATGAAATAGGATTTTAATTAAACAGAGATTAAAGTAAAGGATTTGGTGAAGTAAGAAAATTAAATGGAATACAATATAAAAGAAAGAAAGAAATATACTAGATATAAGACGAGGAGGTGCATGTCACTGTTGAAGTGATACTTGGATACCATGTGTAAAAATGGGAAAATGGGTTGCGGAGGGATGGATGTGACTGGGAGAATTTGAAAGAGTAACAGAACAATGGAAAGAAAAATTGGAAGAAGTAAAGAAATTGATGGCATGGTGGAAAAGTTTTACTCTGTCTTAAATGTGACTGTGTTAGGGAAATTAGCATACTTGGGCAATATATGTTTCCAAGTAATATGGAAAAATAAATAATGGCTATATATATCTATATCTATCTATCTATATATATATATATATATATATATATATATATGTATATATATATATATGATTCCCCTTCAGAAGATCGAACGGCTGAAATCTCAAAATGCATGTGGTTGAGACCATATGCCCAAATTTCAGAAGTTTGACCTTCTGGAAGGGAAAAAAAAACAATGAAACACAAAACAATGTTACTGCAGGGGGGGGCAAGCCCCCCTGCACCCCCCGCTACTTATTTATACCAACTCTGAGAAAGCACTACAGCAAAGAAAGGGAAATCTCTCATTCTGCGCTGTATGCTGATCCCGATTCAGAAGGTCGAGCTTCTTAAATCTCGAGCATATGGTTTTGACCATATGCATTTCAAAATTTTAGCCATTTGACCTTCTGAAGGGGAACTATATATATATATATATATATATATATATATATATATATATATATTTTTTTTTTTTTTTGCAATTATATTTGTAGTGCAAGATTAAATCCTGTGAGAAGGGGAATAATTTTAGAATAGAAAAGAAGAATGAGGGTTACATTTGAAAAAAAAACTGTGTTGTATACCTGCCATACAGTAAATTCATTTCCTCTGGATAATTTAAAAAAGTTCAAAAATCAGAGAAAAATATGGTGGGAAAATGTTGAATATAAGATGGAAGACAATGTGAAATAAAGAAAAAGAAAAAAGAAAAGATAAAATGAAATATAGAAAATAAAGAATATACAAATAAAATAAGACTATGGCAAGTAGAGACTGAAAACTGTGACATTACGAGAAAGGAACGGTATACAAATACAGATATATACAGATATAATTGATGATTATTATTTAATGTACCCATGGGAAGAATTAAGGGAGGATGCTAAATATGTTACATATGAAAGAATAGAAAGTTTTGAAAAAATTGTGAATCAAGTGATTTTTGTGTAGGTTACTTCTGAATAAGTTTCTTGAAAAGCCTATATGAATTATAAAGTGTTGGAAGAGAAAAAATGTCAAAAATGCAAGGCAGAAGAAACCACAGAATATTGTTTGCTGAACTGTATAAATAATAAACATTTTGCAATGTTTTTAAACACATACATGAATACAAGTGTTATGGATCTAAAAAAATATGGAGATGATACAATATGGAAAGTATGGAAAGCAAAGCAAAAGGTGAAACTGAAAATTGGGGTATTAAGATTTTGTTAATTTCGTTATTTCTGCATGGATCCTATAGAAAGGGAGATATGGAAGCTTGTTATATCACATAAGGGGTGGTTATGGAGAAAGGCATGGGGTGGATGAATATATTTTTTTAAATAGGAAAATTGTATTAAGGTCATTTTGAGTGATTTGTCTTTATATTCCAAAATTTGATTACATTAAATGAGGAAAGAAGAATGTAAATAATATATATGGTGTGCATTTTTGTAAGTCATGTAAGAAATGTAAATATTCTATATAATGTAAATAATATGAATAATGTAAATAATATGAAAGATGTGCCACCACCAGTTTAACATCTCAACCAAAGGATTGCGTGCTTAAAAATATTGCATTTTTCTTATGCTTCACTGCACTGTCAGCAGTGGAAAATTAATCCAACCACCTGTTATGGGAAACTTTATCTTATCTGGTGTAACTATTTTTCTTAGTTTTTGGTAGCTCATCATATTATTGATGAATATCTTCATTTCAACCCATCAACCCACTATCAAATGTTATTGGAGTTGTTCTATAATTAACTGAACTAATTTTATCCTGAGTTTTTACAACTTTTATGAGGTGCTTGGGGTTTATTCAGAAAGTTTCTCCAATTACTCATTCTCGTGGTCATACTGTTGATCTTATATTTCCATCTTGGACTGTCAGCTCTTAACTTAGTTGTTGAGAGAGTGCCTTAATCTGACCATACAGTTCATGATTGATTTTATTAGCCAGTGACTTGGTCTGACCACTTGACCATACAGTTCATGATTAATTTACCTTACCCATAGCCGGCCTTAGGCATAGGCCAACTAGGCGGCCGCCTTGGGCGCCGCTGTATCAGGGGCGCTTTTCCAGTATTTATTTGGTGTAGGTAGACCAGGATGGAGGCACCTGGGTTGTGTGGGGGGCGCCATGGAGCCCTTTTGCCTAGGGCACCAGCTGAGCTAAGGCCGCTGCTGACCTTACCACCATCCTGCAGAGGTTGGTCAGGTCTTGTGTAGAAACCTTTAGTTAGTACCCATGAGACATTTGTGTCAGTTCTTCAAGAGTGTCTGTGTGTGTGTGTGTGTGTGTGTGTGTGTATGTCTCTCTATATATATATTTATATATATATATATATATATATATATATATATATATATATATATATACATGGGTCTACTCTCTTTGAATGAAATTACGTTTAACTGAATTTTACTTACCTGACCCCACTTCTCTGAAGCTAAATTCTTCTGAAACCACGGACTGCTAAAATCCTTTCCCTGTGAAAGGAATCACTTGGCCACCATGGTGAACTTTGCCCTCTCTTAAGTGTAGTGTGATCTCTGAGTTGGTATATTTAAGTAGGGGGTGGGGGCATGGGGGGGGGCAAGTCCCCCACTTTGGTAGGTTTTCTTTTGGTCCATTTAGGTTTATTCCTATGGTGGTCAAGTGGTTCTTTCACAGGGAAAGGATTTCAGCAGTCTGTGGTTTTCGCAGAATGCAGCTTCGGAGAAGTGGTGTTGCGTAAGTAAAATTCAGTTAAATGTAATTTCGTTCAAAGAAGGTAGACACACACACATATAATATATATATATGTGTGTGTGTGTGTGTGTGTGTGTGTGTGTGTGTGTGTGTGTGTGTGTGTGTGTGCGTGTGTGTGTAGATGTAATACTGATGACCTTGATGGACATGCGGATGCCTAGGACCAGGTATCAGTTGTGGCTCATGACTGAGTGGCCTTGCACTTTGTACATCCTGATTTGACCATGCCCTTAGGAAACATAGGAGAGCAGAATGTATGTTGAAGCATAAGAAGTGGCACTGCTGTCTGTTAGACGACAAACTTGCACTGAATGCTCATTTTTCTGAGTAGCAGTCAAGACATCAATTACAAAAAATCTGCCTGTGGTATGTTTCCCATTGTTGGATACCTTGTAATACTGAGTGTCTAGCCACATGAAGGGCTTTATCCTCTGATAATTATGAGTTTGCTGCACAATATTTTGCTGCTAAGACTGCCCTCATCAGATCATCACTGCCTTGTATTAATCACACTACCTTGCTGTTGGTCATAGGGAGCTAAACACAGTTTGATTGAAAAGAGTTTGTCATTTATGACTATGATGACCTCATTGCTGTACTCCATTTGCTGTTTGAACTCATGCTCAACTAAGCTTGTGATAGCATCCTTTGAGATCAATTATCCTTTTCTTTATGAATTTGCTACCTCCACTCTTTGGAAGGAGTGATTTCCATCTCATGTAAAGTTGGCTGTACTTATCTCCATCCTTCAAGACTAATTTATATTCTGACAATCTCATCAACTATCGACTGATTCTAAACCTTCCCTTCTTCTTGAGAAAGTACTTTACCATCAGTGGGAGGCTTACTTGAGTGATTGTGGCATCTGTGATCCATCCCAGTCTTGATTTAGGGTGAGGTACAGCAGTGAGACAGCTTCTACAAGAGTCTTTAATAACCTCTTAGTAGTGAGAAATCATTATCATTAATCTATTATGGCCCTTCTTAATCTTTTGTCAGCCTATCATCTGGTGGATCATGACATCTCACCAGACCATTTAGAAAATTACTTTGCTATCTCCTGTATTATACTGAAATGGTTTGACTCCTGCCTTTCCAAATGCACACAGCGAGTAGTGTCAAAGGTAAGAACACCTTCCTTCTACCACTTTGAGTGTGGGGTACTTCATAGTTCTGCTTTTGGTACTTTGCTGTTCAGCCTTTACTTGTCTTTGAAAGGCTTGCAATATTATTGCTGCACTGATGACATATAGAGTTTTACCTTTCATTCCCTAATGAGTTTCTGCCTGCTCTTAATCATTTAACCTAGAATGCAGAACTTTTTTATGACTGGATGGCAGGTCTTCCAGACAGGGTGTTGGAAGTTGGTATAATGGGTAAATAGTTTGACTCGCAGACACAACGTGCAGGGTTTGATTCTCACCTTTGGAAAGGATACTGGCTAGGCTTAAAATGGCCCACAAGGGCAGCCAAAGTAATCGGCTTAAACTCAGTACCTTTAAAACTGTTACTATGGTAGTGCACTTTACAGTTGGGGACTTTATCATGACAGTCTTGTCTCCAGACATTTTCTGCCTTGGAGGAAAGCTGTCATTTCTGGCCAAAGTGCAGGATCTAGGTGTGATTTATGATGACAGACTAACTAAACGTCCAGATTTCAGTGATGGTCAAGCCGTCATATTTCCATCTCCAAAATACCACTCAGATCAAGTACCTTATTCCATCTACTGACCTTCCCACTGAGGGTGGATGCTGATGGGCATCAAGATCCTGCACTTTTCTTAGGACCCTGTTTTTTAGGCATTGTTCTGTTGGTATGGAAAACAGGGAATTTAATGGTTTTGTTTTTGAATGGCCTTACAAATTTGTATGATACTCCTACTAGGCCATATATTATGCTTAGTTTATACTTGACAGTAATATATATCTAGCCACAATCTTTAAGGAAATATCAGGCAGTGTATGTGTACTGAACACATATTCCCCATTGTCGCTCGCCTTGTCAGGATACAATAGACGAGACTTCATGGATTCTGTTCAAGCAGCTTTATTATGTAGAAACACATTATGAATGAGGCTTAATAACTTTAACTTAAATAGACTTATAAACAAACTAGCTACTGCATTCATGCATGTTCACTCTCTGGCTGCATTCACAAAATAGCACTGAACCTAGCACGTGCTGACTATTTATTTGCACATTCAGTCTTTGGAATGCTTCTTCAGGACACAGCAAAATATTCATTCTACATCCTCCCTCTTTGAGCAATAATTGTGCAATGATGATGACATTAATCGACATTCAATCAATATAAATAATATTTTTGTCATGCAATTATACAAAACTAAATACATATGCACAATTATGTCCAGGTTGCTGTGCATTTCACACTAGGTCTGGAAATATGACCAAATTGTGTGGCATAGAAACTGGAATCAGGTCTAGTAACTGGGATGGCCTTTGCTGAATGTTCAACTTCTGGGACTTCAGGAACATCATCACAACTGGAAGTAGAGGATAAGACATGTTCTGCAACAGGAACACTGTCTGGATTGCTCTCAGATCTAGAGTCTGCATCACAGGAACATTGCTGCGATATTGATTCAGATACAGGAATAATATGTCTGTGATTTCTCACAGCAACAGATTCTCTGGCTTGATTCTTGGCTGGAGTGCCTTCTGTGTGAGGTCTGCATGTCCTACTTGCATTTGTGTGGCTTTCCTCCGGGTGCTCCGGTTTCCTCCCACATTTCAAAGATATGCATTTGGAGCATTTCTCCCCGGGCCTTTGCTGAAAATTGGCTTCATTCCAAGTCTGACTTTCCCAGTAAACAAATAATAAATGAACAAATAAATAAATAATAACAGTAGTGGATGTTAGATTAGGTAGTAAATCAATCTCAAACCAATTCGAATAAGAGTCTACCAATACCAAGTAATGTTGATTGTTCCACTTGAATATGTCAGTGACTACTGTTGACCAAGGTAGTTCAGGAACTTGACTTAGATGAAGTGGTTCTCTTTGCAAATGTGATTTAGTACTATTACATACTGAACAAGAAGAAATAACTTTATCAATTTCTTTTGCTAGAGATGGTAAAAATACTAGTCCTCTTGCCCTTCTTTTGGTAGATTCAGAACCTGGGTGACCATGATGCAAAATCTGCATATATTCATATTGCAAGGAAACAGGAACAACAATTTTAGGATGTTTGAAAATAATGCCATCTTCCATCAACATCTCATCTCTGTAAAGAAAATATGGTTGCACTTCAAGTGGTACACTAGATTGCTTTGATAGTCATCCAACATTAACATAGTGATTGAGCTTTTGCAAAACTGGATCAGTCTTTGTATGATCTCTCAGCCCTTCAAGTCTCATGGTAGAAAAATTATGCACTCCCATGACATTAAAGTCAAAATTCTCTGCATGAAGCTGTCCTGTGGTATGTCTGGGTGATCTGGATAAGGTATCAGCCAGATAAAGAAGTTTGCCTTTTGTATTGACCATTTTGTAGTTGTACTTTTGCAATCTAAGCATCATTCTTTGTAATCTCGCTGGAGTTGAATGCATAGGCTTCTTTAAAATAATAACTAAAGGTTGGTGATCACTTTCAATCTGAATAGCTTGACCATAAATATAATCATGAAACTTTGAACATGCAAACACTATTGCCAAAAGTTCTTTCTTGATTTGAGCATATTGCATTTCAGTTTGGATAAGAGTTCTGGATGCATAGGCTACTGGTCTGCCTTATTGAAGAATGACTGTGCCAAAACCAAACTCTGAAGGATCACAGGAAAGAGTTACTGGTTTATTGACATCATTGTATCTTAACGTAGGTGGGGTGACAATTTTCTGCTTAAGGACCTCAAATGCTTTCTGGTGCTGTTCCAACCAAGAACATGTAACATTTTTGCATGTTAGCTCTCTCAAAGGTGCTGTCAACTTACTGAAGTCTGGTATAAACTTGCCTAAATAGTTGACCATACAAAGAAAATGTAGAGCTTAAACATTAACTGGACCTGGCATCTCGAGAATGGCTGCTTGTTTAGACAGGTCTGGTTGCAAGCCAGTACTAGTAAATAAATGACCTACACATGTAACTTCTGGTAGTCTGAATTTGCACTTCAGATGATTGAGCTTTAAGTTCGCTTCACATGCTGTGTCTAGAACTCTCTTAAGGTTTTCTGTTATGCTCTGATTCACCATTACCTCCAACCAATAAATCATCTACTATTATGGCACAAGGATAACCTGAAAAAAAATTGCAACATTGCATGCTGAAAAACTTCACTTGCAGAATTTATTCCAAATGGTATCCTAAGAAATCTATACCTTCCAAACGAGGTACTGAAAGTAGTCAGTAACGAGGATTTGTGATCAAGCATCACTTGCCAAAATGAACTTTTTGCATCCAAGACAGAAAAAACAGTGGCATTTGATATTAGAGCTATGACCTTCTCAATTTTAATGCTTTGTTCAAATCTCTTGGGTCAATACATATTCAGATTTCATCTGAGCCTTTTTTATGAGTTGCTACCATAGACGACACCCATTCATTTGGTTCTGTGACTGGACAAATCACACATTGCTGCACCATTTTATCCAGCTGAGCCTTGACTTTATTCTGCATAGCCATTGGAACTTTTCTTGCTGGCCTGACCACTGGACTGACCACCGGGTCTAACTTCATAGAATACACAACTGGAAGTTTTCCTAACTTGTCATCAAAAACATCAACATACTCTGACAAAATAGCTTCAGTAAAATTGGAACTAGGAGATGTGATTATATGATGAACATCTTTGGTAAAAGAAAGCAAATTCATTCTCAGACTGTCTTTGAGACCCAGTAATGACTGCACATGTCTTCGAACTACATAGAATAACAAGTTGTAACAGTTCCTTGCAAGTAACATGAAAGCACGAACCTTCAATTTAAAATTCGTCTCCATAAGCAACAAGTTTCACACAACTAGTTATACTGAGTTGTTCATTAGCTCTCACTTTAGCAAAAGTATCTGCTGACATAACATTACACTTTGGACCAGTTTCTACTTTGAGCTCTGTGGATTTACCATAGATCTGGACAGTACAAAAAACTTCATTTTATGTCAAGAAATTTACTGCATCAGCCTTTTCACCAATTACTGATGCACCATCTACATAGAAAGCAGACTGCTGCAATTCCACTTGATCATCTTGTGTTTTTGAGTGACCCTTCCTTATAACTGTGTGAGGTTTATTTGATTTAAGAAACTTTTGAAAATGGTTCCAATTTTTACACTTATGGCATTGCTGACCAAATGCTAACCATTTCTCTCTTTTAGACACATGATTTCCACCACAATTGCGACAGTTAAGAATAAAGTTGGATTTGGGTTTTGCTGACTCACACCTGTACTGTACTGAGCATGACTGAACTAGTCTTAGAACTTGCTGGAAAATTATGTGGTTTCCCTGGTTGACCTGCAGGGGCTGTGGCTGCCATGTGCTTAGGCCTGCTTTTACTTGCCATGTGTAGCTTACTGTCTACATTTGCTTTGGAGCTTGCTGAAACCATACTCTTATTACTTGCAAACATACTTGTGTGCCTTTCTGTAACTTTATGGATTTGGCAAATCTCTATAGCTTTACTCAACGTCAAGTCACTGTCACAAATTAAAATGTTTCTCACTTCAGCACTGTTAATACCACACACAAGCCTGTCCTTTATCAACTCATCTTTTAAATCACCAAACCGACACATTTTACCTTTGTTATTCAGGTCAGTTATATAACCTGCAAATGTTTTCCCTGGTTTCTGATCTCTCGTGCAAAACAAATGGCTCTCTAATGTAACATGCGTCGGGATTTCCCTGAATTTACGCTTCAGACACTCAGGGTCTTCCCTTGATTCAGCCTGTACAACAATATGATGATTTTCACCTTCTGTCTAATATACCGCTGGTGCATATGCAAATTAATGCCTCTGACCCAACTAGGATTAGCAAAATGAATGCCCTGGTGTGTGCATCTTTGTCAGAATAAGCTGCTTGTATAAAAATATCATACTCTTTCTCAAATATTCTCCAATTCTCTGCAATATTCTGATCAAACACAAGTGGTGAGGGCTTTCAAAATCTGTCTGCATATTAACACATACCAGTAAAGGCTTTTGCAAATATGCACAAACATACATACATACACATATGCAAGAAATTTTTGCCAATACTTGTAATTTTGCCCAATAGCACAACAAGCCTCTGAATAACTGAACTTTGCGAAAAAAGTCTCTTGGGCACCGTAATACTCATGAAATCAATGTACTGTAAGAAACCACCTCTTATCAGTGTAAGAAACATTTCAAAGTTACTGCATTGTGCAAATAAACTGGGCATGGGAAGCAGGGGTGTAGCTAGGATTTTCAAATTTGTACTGACAGCTCTCAAACTGCTACCCCCCCTCCCCAGCCAAGCTACGGCCATTCTCGTAATTCACGGTTCGCTCTTTTAGTGTCGATGAAGAGGCATTCACTGTAATGCCTCTTCAGTAATATAATATAAATTCACTCAAACTCAGTTCCTTGAATTGAAAATTAACCTGAAATGTCAGTTCTTTGAAAAATGCAGCATGGTAGTTGGGGTAGAGACTTTATGCTTTTGTTTTCTGTAACTAAGGTACAAGTTTTGAGCTTGAGTAAATTACTAACCACCTGCTACCACTAACTAGGATGTTTCATTCACACACACACCCCTACCTACCTCTTAGTGCAAGAAATATGGACAAAGCCTAAAATAAACAGGGACAGATATTAAATAATGTTCTCGTGAACTTAGAAAGTTGCTAGAATAACAGGATTTGTGCTAGTATGAATTTTTCCAAAGGACATGAAGTCTGAAGCTCAAATGTCTGTCATTATTTAGCAACTTCAGCCTTCAATGATTTTCTAGAAAATCACAAAATTTATGAGGAACAGACAAAAATATGGGGCAAAAATCTGGACATTCTGCAAAATGTGGACAGTTGAGAGGTATACTACCTACCACACACACACACAACCTCTCAACCTCTTACAGCAACAAACTCATAAATAAAACTGAGGCAAAGGCCCAAAAATAAGGACATTTTTTAAATATTGCTCTTATAAACTTAGAAAGATAATAGAATAGTAGTAGGTCTTGCATCAGTACGAATTTTCTGAAAGGTATGAAATCTGAAACTGAAATGTCTGCATTATTTTCTAACTTCAGTCTTTAACAATTTGCCAATAATTTGCCAGAAAACTGCAATTTTATGAAAAATGGACCAAAAATGTGATGCAAAAATATAAAATTGCCAGACAATACAGCTGGGAACCTGTCAAAGGAGGGACACCATTTTAATATGAGCACAGTTAACTTAGAGCAGCTGACAAAATTAGAGAATCTACATGCATTTTGAAATAAAAGTAATGTATAACTCTGATCATTACAGTTATTTATAAAAGTAAAGTAAACCCTCTATGTTTTCTTCCAAAATTGCTATTTTGTGGAGGGATCATTAGGGGAAGAGCAACATTTTGAGCCAAAATCAGGGACAGTTGAGGTTTGGCTATGCCTAATTCTATAAAGCAATTTATTTGCATGTACCTCTCAACCTGTTAATGCAATAAATCTGGACAAGGCCAAATATATTGAGGGAACATATAAACAGTACTAAAATTGCTATTGTATAAACTGGGACAGTTGATAGAACAGGTCTTATTTTAGCATGCATTTTCTGAAGGTTATAAAGTCTGAAACTAGTGTCATTTAGTGACTTAATTCCTAAATCATTTGCCAGAAAACCACAAACTGAGGAACAAACCAAAAATAAGAAGCAAAAAATCTATTCATTCTTTGAAAATCTGGACAGTTGGGAGGTATAGTTCAGCTGGGGCTGTCTAAGTTTGCCGCCATTCCCCCTCACAAAACCATGGTCGAATGGAGCCTCCCCCTGCAGCTATTCCAATGATCCATTACTTTGCTATTTCACTCCATTTACCATAAACACTAATGTGCATACTGATTTACTTCTATGATGATTTGAACTTCATTTGAAAGTTTTATTTTGCATTTTACAGCACAAACACTAAGACATCTGCTAAACAAACTTGGCATTAAAACTTCTCTGCCCTTGAAACTCATTCATTGAAACATTAAAACCCACATTCAAAGAAAAATACATTTTACCCGTGGCAGATAAAAATTAATTCTGGGCTGCTTTTAAATCATAGGCCCCTTGCATATGAAACATACATGTGCTCTTTGATACACCTTCCTATTGCTTTGAACATTTTTCCAGTAAACAATGAAACAAAAATGCCCAATTCAGAACATTTCCATCATAAAAGTCTAGTCAAACTTCTACAGTCCACCATTATCAATAAATAATATGCACAATCTCTGAAGTAGTAAAAAAAGTCATCTAAATAATTCCACGTTAAATAAATCTAACTAATGAAGAGGTTGTTGCTAGCAATCACCTTTATATTTCATGACTTCACCGAAAAATAAAGTGTCTGATGCCCCTGAGGAATAAATTGCCTAAATTACATTAATAATAAGCTAGTAATATTGCAATAGGAAATGGATGGCAAACTGATAACAGGCTCATAGTTAGTGTCTTAACTTTCAGTACAGCGGCATTCACCCCTTATGGGAGTAGAACCAACAACCTTCTGCATTAAAAACAAGTACACAACATTTTGTGCTACTAGCAATGTGAGCCGACTTAGCATAATCAGCACTAAACTTCTCTTCCTCTGCAGCTCTCAGCTCCTTGTAAATCTACACAATACTCAACTACATCTCAACTTCGCAGCACAAGAAGTCTGGAAAAAGCCAAATTTATTGGGGTGGGTCAAAAGGGCAAAAAACAGGAACACATTAAACATTGCTTGTATAATCTTGGAAAGCTGCTAGAATAAAATGCTGTGTTACCATCATACATTTTACTGCCAAGGTCACTGTGCAAAATAGTCAGAACAACATACCACTATGCCAAATCACCTGCTTTGTGAAAGAGAGGAAGACTGAAACTTAAATGGCTATCATTTAATGAATTCAGTTCTCACCATAGCTGTCAACCTCTTAGCACAAAACACCTGGACAAACCCAGTAATGAAGGAATACAGCCCTCAAACATATTCAGTGAATTCCGTTCTTGCCATAGCTGTTAACCTTAGCACAAAAAACTTGGACAAAGCCAATAACAGGGTATTACAGTCCCAAAAATAAGGACAACTTTCAAATAGTCATAAACTTAAAAAAATTGCTATAAAAAGGTTGTGTTACTATATATTTATTGCTAGAATAAAAAGTTGTTTTACTATGTCACAAACACAGGGATAAGATGCAGACTCAACACAGAAGGCACCCCAGCCAAGAATCAAACCAGAAAACCTATAGCTGTGAGGCAACAATACTGCCACTGCACCATCAAATATGTAAGGAAGTAAACATTCAGAAACCTGAAGTCTGAAATTTAAACGCCTGTCAATTTGTTAATCAGGACAGTCTGACTTGGAACAAAAAAACAATTCTCAGTAGAGGCCCAGGAAAAAATAATGCAGACATGTCTTTGTAACATGGGAGGACACAAAAGCAAACCCACACAAACACAGGGAGAAGATACAGACCCCCCCCAACAAAGAAGGCACCCCAGCCAAGAACCAAACCCAAGAACCTACAGCTGTGAGGCATCAATGCTACGTTGCTACCACTGCACCATCAAATTTCAAGCATTGCAATATTTAAACACCACAGATATGAGGAATAGAATAGATCAGATCAAATATGAGGCAAAAATCTGCAATTTTTTTACAAATGGTGGTGGGTAGGGAATTCAGGTCTTTAACACCTGCTTACAAGGTACAGGGTTCAAGCCTGAGGTATTCCCTACCACACCACCATGAGTAATTACCAGTACATCCCATCCCACCTGTGGCATTCACACACACACACACACCATTTAAGTTATTATAAAAGGCTAAAACACTTAAACTTTTGCAATGTCTTATATAGATATTTAAGAGGATACCTTATTCTGGTATTTAGGGCATTTAGCGAAAATTACCTCTGGGAATGATTGGGAATATCAAAAAGTATTAGAGGGTCATCAGACAACCTGTGTAGAAAATATAGAAATGAGAGGTGTACAAAATGGTTCACTGAGAGAGAGAGATTATCTGATTCATGGAATAGACTACCAAATCACATTAAAGCAATCACTAATTTAGATATGTTTAAGAACTATCTGGGCACTTATTATGGGAATAACTGTTTTGCTACATTGGCAGTCTTGAAGGACGTTATTGCCTGAGCCTGAAATATGTATATGTATGTATGTATGTATATCGATTTTCCTCTGTCATTACAGAAAATTTTCTTCTACCATATTTAAACTTTGAGAACTGTAATTTTATTTATGAGACAGTATCATACTAGCTCTTGAAATCCTTCTCAAAATTTCAATATTCTGTGTAAAATACCTCATTCAAGGTACAAAGTCTGAAAGGTAATAAATGTGCATAATGTAAAGAATATGGCCAGTGTACTGATAAAGCAAAAGCTATTGATTACATACACAAAAAATGTTTGAATCCCTTTGAACCAGCATTTTTTTCTAAGGGTATTCTGTGCAACAGAAATGTCATGCAAGCAGTAACATCAATTAATATCAATTACAGTTTCAAAACATTTTACAAAAATGCATTCAAATAATCTGATTTTTCAACACATATAGTGGCATAGTGTTAACTTTAAAATGAATAGCACTTCCTGTCTTTCTAGCTGGCAATTATTAAGACCTTGAAAGTGTTACTGTTTTTATTAAACATTTTTCAAAGTAGAAACTGAATAGATTTAAAATTAGCCATGTACTGCTTATAAATGTTGATAAGCAATGTTAACACAATTTCATGCAAACCATTCTATGACAGGTTTGTGTTTTCTGGTTTTAAACACTTAAATGGCAGCAGGGTAACTGGACAGCAGAAATGACATGTTGCTGTGCAAAAAACAAGAAAATGGTAGATATGTAGATGAATAGCTCGTTATGCATAATGACGATAAGTTAATATAAATAGGGTATAGCACTGCTACAATGTTGAACAGAGGTATAATACAGCTGCATGTCAGCTCAAAGTGAAAAGAAGCTACGGCTCTTAGGTGAGAGCACAGCTATCAAACTGCATTTCCAAGCATTTACAATAGCTGCTAAATGTTCACACACACACACACACACACACACACACACACACACACACACACACACACACAAAACCGATGGTTACTACTTAAAAACATGTATGATAAAATGCTTAAGTTATTGGTGCTATACAACAAACTTCTTTATTGATCACCACTCTGCCTAGATCAGCAAGTGTTTGTCATCACTCTTTCTTTTTATTAAGTTCTTCAAATATTTGCCAGTATCATAAGCAAGTGAATCTTTTGGACCTATTTCAGACTAATTAACAAAGTCTTTCACCTCAGAAGATAGCTTCACACACACACACAAACTATTACTCACCAGAATGTCCTTGAAGTGAGACCAACATCCTCCCGCTCGACCAACATAATGTGTACATCCTCCTCACCAACCCGACCCAGAACGTCTTTGAAGACAAGTCCAACATAACGTGTACATCCTCCCCCTCGAAATCCATTTGAACTGGCGGCCGGAAATACATGTGCGGTGCGTGGTGAGCTCCATTCCGACTGGCTGCCCTGATGCGCTGACGTCATCGTGCAGTAAAGCGCGAAAAAACAAAAAAGTGAACATTTCAAAAGCTACCCCCCTTCTAAATAAGTTGTACTGAATTCAGTACAGTGCGTATGCCTCCCGACATCCCTGATGGGAAGCTCAGAGTAAGAAACATGTCGAAGTAAGTAATTGTTCTTTGCAAATAAACAGTCCACAGTACACTGAGACTTCTCCAACATGGCTGTACTTTGCTAAATAACTCTTTACAGAGCAAGAAACACTCTGTAATGGCAGAATTTTGTGAATAGACATACCCGGCACAAGAAATTTTTCAAAATGGCTGGATTTGACTGCACTTTGCGAAATATTTGCACTTCGCACACAAATAAACTCTTCAGAATAATGCACAGTAATAAGCACACACTGTAAGCACTTTTACACACTCTGGGATGCTTCGAATAACTCTAGTTATGCCCTTGATACAACACAAAGTAGTAGTTATGCCAAAACACAGTACTTTTCCAGAAAAAAAATGTAGTCGCCTTGCTTTATTTATGCTTAATGTGCCCTTTTTTGCCCTTGTTATATTTGTTTTGCTCGTTTAATCTCTTTACATGCCCAATGCACTTTTCTTGTGCTCATTTTACTCTAAACATGCCTGTTTTGGTTTAAACATGCACATTTTACTCTAGACACACTCATTTTGCTTTGAACATACTCATTTTGCAATTCTGAATTAATTTCTAATCTCTTATGTGCTTTTCTGATGCTTGTTTTATCAAATATCTTAATCTTAAACATTTCATGGCTTTCGCTTGTTTAGAATCCTGGTTCTGACACAATGTTGCTCACCTTGTCAGCATACAATAGACAAGACTTCATGGGTTCTGTTCAAGAAGCTTTATTATGTACAAACACATCAAGAATGAGGCTTAATAACTTTAATTTAAATAGACTTATAAACAAACTAGATGATGCAGTCATGTATGTTCACTCTCTGGCTGCATTCACAAAATGGCACTGAACCTAGCATGTGCTGAGTATTTATATGCACGCTCAGTCTTTGGAATGCTTCTTAAAGACACAGTACACTATTCATTCTGCACCCACTAAACAATTACAGAAGTGAAACTAACCAACAAACTTGACAATGACAATACCACTTTAACTAAGTCTGTAACCAGTTACATATATGAAAGGCACAAAATAGTGTAATAGCAATGAGCATTACTCAGAATATGAGCCCAGGATGATGTCTCCCCTCTGCCTAAACAGCCTTGCACTCTACTACTACTTGCAGTGCATTTAGCATGTACCATCTAGGACAGCATTGCCCAAGAAGTCTTAAAATTAACGTCAAACTCACATCCCTCATGGGCAATAAGGTCTTATAACAATTAAAGTTAACATTCTGCAATTGAAATAATTGTATATTAATGCATTATTTGTATATTAATGCAGAGCTCATTGTAAATAGAGCTACCTATACTGAGCCAGAAGATACAGCAAACCTCCTGGCTGATAAATTCAGCTCCAACTTTACTCATCTCTCCCCTTCAACCTTCCCTCAGGAAATATCATCAAATATAACTCCCCCTGCTATCACTAGAGAACAGGTCCTTAATGCTCTCTCTAAGACCAAGGACGCTGTATCAATGGACCCAGACAATATCCCAGGATGCCTTCTAAATAGCATGAAACATGACCTATCAGGACCTCTGGAACTACTATTTAACTGTAGTCTGCAAACAGGCTTTGTGCCTCATGAATGGAGAAAGGCAACAATCATCCCTCTGCACAAAGGTGGACCGTCTGTAGACCCTGGAAACTACAGACCCATTAGTCTCACTAGTCTTATATGTAAATCCATGGAAAGAATTATCATGGAGATGATCAATCGAGATATAGTTAACCTCCAGACACTGGACCCAACCCAGTTTGGTTTTGTCAAGGGCAGACCATGCCTACTCAACCTGGTGGACTTCTTTGAGAAGGTCACCAAAGCAATGGATGAAGGTAAAATCATTCACACTGCCTACCTTGACCTGGCCAAGGCATTTGACACAATACCCTACTCAGGCATTGTTGACAAACTCAAGAGGTTAGGTACAAACCGATATGCCACCCGGTGGATAGCCAACTGGCTCGCAGACAGGAGCCAGGAAATTTGAATTGGGGAGTCCACCTCTACAAAGAGGCCCGTCACTAGTGGAGTCCCTAAGGGATCAGTTCTTGGACCGCTCTTTTTTGGCATTTACTTCTCAGAAATCAAGGCCAATGTCAGTGGTCCCTAGCTGACTAAATTTGCAGATGATTGCAAATTAGGAGCTGTCATTGAATCTCATTCTGACACAAATGTTCTCCAGGAGGGGCTGACACAGACAACTGGTGTCAGAGCCCTGGACTAAAATTAAATGCCACAAAATGCATAATAGTATCCTTTGGGAAGTCATCCATCCCTGGTTACTATCATATTGGCAACAAACCCCTTATAGTTGACCCAGTAGTCAGGGACTTAGGGACACACATCGATAATAATCTAGCCTTTGATCATCATGCATCTACAGTTGTGAGGAAATCATTCTATGTTGTGCAACTTATAAACAAAGGTTTGGCATCTAAGTCCAAGGAAGTAATTGTTCCACTGTATTCGGCATTCATCAGACCTATCATTGAGTACAATGCACCCTTTGATATGTATCTAACCAGGCATATCCAACAACTGGAATATCCACAGAGTTTCTTCAGTAAAAGAATACAGGGCATAAGTAATATGTCCTATGCTGACTGCCTCAAGGCCCTATCCCTGTATTCTGTCTCCTACAGGCTTTTGAGGGAAGATCTATGCCTGGCACATAAGGCATTCAAAATAACTGGAACAACAAACTCTCCAAAATGAAAAGAACAATACAAGCTCCGATCTGGCTAGAATAACTCAAAAAAAGTTTAATGTGAAGCGCTTTTCGTCTTCTGCCTTTGGAAGACTTCATCAGACAAAAGAAAACAACTTCATACACAGTTTTAAAATGAAAAAGGTGCCAAAGCAAAGCACAGTAATTGGATTCAGCCACCATTCAATTAACTAATTAAATACTAAGTTAAATAATTAAAAGTGTTCTGCATCAAAAACCTTTTTCTTGTGTTAAAAAAGCTCATGTCAGCAAAATAAGATCACTCATTTAAAACTTCTGTTTAAAACTTTCATTTTAGAAAAAACAAAATGCAAAACTGTACTCTAACATAAACTACAGAAATACTGAATGAAAAGCATAAATGTCAGAAAACATAGTTTTAAATATATGCTTGGAGTGTAAAAGAAGAAAAGAATATAATAATAATAATAATAAGTATAAAATGAGTACAAATATAACTACAGACTACTGCTCACAACACCAAGAGGTGACAGTGCCTGAAGCAAAAATGTCAATAACTATGGACAGGTGTCAAATACCTGAAAGTACTAATACATACAGTAAACTGTGTTCTAAGACCTTAGAGGATCTGTGTTCTAAAAATGTTGAAAAATTTAAAAACTAATTTTTAGTACGACTATAAAAATGTGCAAAAGAACTCGAGATAAAAAACAGGAATAAACTACAACAGTTGCTACCTTTTGCTAACATGAAATGAAATACTGTATGTGTCACCTCAATAGGCTTCTCAACTTCAAAATACAAGTCAAAGATGTGACCTCATTTAAACCAGGGGGAGAGTAGGAATTCAGCCTAAGCTGCCAAAAAAGTTCACGTTTCTCTAACAGTAACTGATGTGGTCCACCTTTTTCATCAACCACTACCTGATCTATCACTTTAAACAAAAAAGCATGTGTAGGATTCACGTTACAGTGTCTCGCTAGGGCATTGGTACTACTCTTCTTCCTTATATGATATGTGGGTTCGTAAATCCTTTCTTTTAAATTCCTGTCAGTTTTGCCGATATAAAAAGCCGGACATGACTGACAGGAAGCCAGGTAAACCACTGATTTAGAACTACAACTGTACTGACCTCTGGCTTTAAACATGTGTTGATTCACTGTGAAACTAGACCCTGTAAAAATGAATTTACAATAATTACATGCCTCACATTTGTATGTGCCCTCTGTTTTAGTGGGTTTCATAATCGTACTTTCCATGATACTTTTTAGGTTTCTACCTTTTCTAAAAATAATAACTGGTTCGTCACCTAATTTCTCTACTAAATCCTTCTCAAAGTCAATAAGTGCCAATTTCTTCTAAGGATGTTGCTAATGAACTTTGCTTCCAAAGTAAAAGGGGTAATAAAACTCTTCTTGTAACAAACCAAGTCTGTACCTGTTGAGCCCACGACTACTGGTGGTGAACTTGTACTGGGCACCACCACACTCAATTCTTCTTCCACATCCAAAACTAAATCTCCTTCTTTTACGGTGAGGATGGAATTAAAAATACCTGACAGTCTCTTACTACAAACCTCTCTTACCACCTCATCAATTAATGACTCTGGGTAACCACGACTCATAAACATGTGCTTCAACAAGATACATTCATCGTCAAATGACGTGTCTTCAGATGTCATTCGAGGTGCTCTTACCAACTGTCCCTTTAGGACAGATTTCTTCTGATGGAATGGTTGACAACTGGAAAAGTGCAACAACGTGTTGGAATACGTAGGCT
The DNA here is from genome assembly GCF_019279795.1 of Protopterus annectens. Lineage (NCBI taxonomy): Eukaryota > Metazoa > Chordata > Ceratodontiformes > Protopteridae > Protopterus > Protopterus annectens. The sequence goes on from NC_056743.1 coordinate 1,324,805,681, forward strand.
TCCTGAAAATTTTAGCTAAATAGCCTTTACGTACAGTGTCCCTTACCAATTTCACATCTAAATAACTGATAGTGTCCTCTTTGTATGTGTATGTGAATCTTAAGAAAGAAGTACTGTTGTTTAATGCCTCCACAAAGCTACATGCGTCATCTGCACTCCCTTGAAACATGATGAAAATATCATCCAAAAACCTATTGTAAAGCTTTACTTTCTTATGGATGTCTTTACTAAATATGTGTTCGTGTTCCCACTGTGCTAGAACTAAATTAGCATAACTTGCCCCACATGGGGAACCCATCGCTACCCCTACCACTTGCTTGTAGATGTTGCCATTGAAACTGACGTAGTTGTTGTTCAAAATCACATCCAGTAACTCTTGAATCAAACGTATTTCATCACTCTCTGCTCCATAAGAAATATGTTTCTTAGTGATATATTCTAACCCTGTGTCATGTGGGATGGAGAAATAAAGGTCCACCACGTCTATTGTTAAGAAAAAAATGTTGTCATGGAATATACATTTTTCTAAATTTTTTCAAAAAAGCCCAAGAGTCTTTGCATATCTGTTCCTCCCTCACTACATATTTCTTTAATAAGTCATCCACAAACTTAGATCTTGCATATGTACTAGAAGACCTTGCATTCACCAAAGCCCTCATAGGAGGGTTTTCAATGTTTTTATGTAGTTTAGGTAAACCAAACAAATTGGGTGTTCTTGGCTTCAAAATCACAAGGTAATTATAAACATCAACACTGATCAACCCTTCTATCAACAAATCCCTAAGGAAGGAAATGATTCTTTTATAAGCAATATTCATTTCATTAAGGCTGGACCTCACATACATCTTACTATCTAGCACATCAAACATTCTGTTGTCATAGTCATCATTGTCCATGATCACCAAACTTCCACCTTTGTCCGGTTTCCATTTAAGCTCAACAACCGAGTCCTCCTTGGGGCTTATAGGGCTCCCTAATGTTGCAGAATGGTTAAAAACACAACCAGCATTTGGATTTAACTGCAACGATGTCATTAGTGAATGCTTGGCTGGAGGAGGTGAGTCTTTATCTCCTAAGTTAAAAGAGATTGAACGGAAAATGTTAAAACTAAAAAAGTTACAATTGGAAGTAAATTATTTTGGAGAGTGTAAGAAACAGGGTGTAGTACCGAAAAGTTTGCGATCCTGGCAATACCCTTCGGGGTTAGAGGCGGGGATAGTGTTTTACAATGAACTTTTGATGTTGTTTGACAAGCACGGTACTGAATTAATGGACATGATGTGCAAACATTATTCTATTTCGATTGAGGCTTTAACTAACAAAATCACAGTTTTAAATAATGACATTAAAACACACCCTGAGTTCATAAGGTACCATTATGATTATAAAAGGGTGTTTTCTTCTATTGACCAACAATTAATCAAGAACACGGAAGTGAAACTTAAGAAACTGAAAAGGGACATCAGTGACTATAAGAATGGGGTTGCATACCCAAAACCACCACCCTCTCAAGGTAAGGGTATATTTGGTCATGCCCTTGCACAACGTACAAATGTTGTGAACACGGTCAATGGGAACGATCCTGAGGTACCTGTGAGGGTAGGACCAGGAGTCAGTGATCTAGATCTGTTTGAGGGCAGCTGGAGGGACAACATTGCTAACAAGCATCCTGTTACCAACGCGGTTGGCAACAACCACTACAACAGTAATGAAATGAATGATTCTTTTTCCAACAGGGGCCAGAACCCCCCACGGAGATACAACATGAGGGGCATGAAGGAGAATCACAAGTACAACAGATAACTAATGCACCTGTCATTTGTTGAGTGGTAGTGGTGACTTCAAGGTGTACAATTTCTCAAGTTGCACCATTTGCCAGGTGTTGTGTGAACTTTTCAGTAAGGGTTTGACTTTCGTACCCGAGGAACATTTTGACTTACCAGGGGTTTTGATTGATTTGAAATTATATATTTGAAAATTGAACTTATCTGTAATTTTTGGAGGAATGGGTTACAGCAATGACCCTTTAAGAGTGGCTAGTACATACAACAAACCCATGTGCCCCACTCTATCTTTGTTCGAGCATATCTGTGAGTCCGATTTGAGGTCTCTATGTATGAGTGCTAGAAAAAATGTTATTAAGAACATAACTGAGGATGAAGCTGAAGCTTGGAGATTGGTCAGAGCCTTACTGGTCCGGTTTTTGAAATCGGACAAAGGTGGAGGTTTGGTGATCATGGACAATGGTGATTATGACAACAGAATGTTTGATGTGCTAGATAGTAAGATCTATGTGAGGTCCAGCCTTAATGAAATGAATATTGCTTATAAAAGAATCTTTTCCTTCCTTAGGGATTTGTTGATAGAAGGGTTGATCAGTGTTGATGTTTATAATTACCTTGTGATTTTGAAGCCAAGAACACCCAATTTGTTTGGTTTACCTAAACTACATAAAAACATTGAAAACCCACCTATGAGGGCTTTGGTGAATGCAAGGTCTTCTATTACATATGCATGCTCTAAGTTTGTGGATGACTTATTAAAGAAATATGTAGTGAGGGAGGAACAGATATGCAAAGACTCTTGGGCTTTTTTGAAAAATTTAGAAAAATGTATAGTCCAGTTCAACATTGTTTTCTTAACAATAGACGTGGTGGACCTTTATTTCTCCATCCCACACGACATAGGGTTAGAATATATCATTAAGAAACTTATTTCTTATGCAGCAGAGAGTGATGAAATACATTTGATTCAAGAAATACTGGATGTGATTTTGAACAACTATGTCAGTTTTAATGGCAACATCTACAAGCAGGTGGTAGGGGTAGAGATGGGTTCCCCATGTGGGGCAAGTTATGCTAATTTAGTTCTAGCACAGTGGGAACACGAACACATATTTAGTAAAGACATCCATAAGAAAGTAAAGCTTTACAATAGGTTTTTGGATGATATTTTCATCATGTTTCAAGGGAGTGCAGATGACGCATGTAGCTTTGTGGAGGCATTAAACAACAGAACTTCTTTCTTAAGATTCACATACACATACAAAGAGGACACTATCAGTTATTTAGATGTGAAATTGGTAAAAGACACTGTACGTAAAGGTTATTTAGCTAAAATGTTCAGGAAGCCTATGTATTCCAATACGTTATTGCACTTTTCCAGTTCTCACCCGTTTCATCAGAAGAAATCTGCCCTAAAGGGACAGTTGATAAGAGCAGCTCGAATGACATCTGAAGACACGTCTTTTGACGATGAATGTATCTTGTTGAAGCACATGTTTATGAGTCGTGGTTACCCAGAGTCATTAATTGATGAGGTGGTAAGAGAGGTTTGTAGTAAGAAGGAGATTTAGTTTTGGATTTGGAAGAATTGAGTGTGGTGGTGCCCAGTACAAGTTCACCACCAGTAGTCGTGGGCTCAACAGGTACAGACTTGGTTTGTTACAAGAAGAGTTTTACTACCCCTTTTACTTTGGAAGCAAAGTTCATTAGCAACACCCTTAGAAGAAAGTGGCACTTATTGACCTTTGAGAAGGATTTAGTAGAGAAATTAGGTGAACCAGTTATTATTTTTAGAAAAGGTAGAAACCTAAAAAGTATCATGGAAAGTACGATTATGAAACCCACTAGAACAGAGGGCACATACAAATGTGAAGCATGTAATTATTGTAAATTCATTTCTACAGGATCTAGTTTCACAGTGAATCAACACATGTTTAAAGCCAGAGGCAGGTACAGTTGTAGTTCTAAATCAGTGGTTTACCTGGCTTCCTGTCAGTCATGTCCAGCTTTTTATATCGGCAAAACTGACAGGAAATTAAAAGAAAGGATTTACGAACACACATATCATATAAGGAAGAAGAGTAGTACCAATGCCCTAGCGAGACACTGTAACGTTAACCCTACCCATGCTTTTTTGTTTAAAGTGATAGATCAGGTAGTGGTTGATGAAAAAGGTGGACCACATCAGTTACTGTTAGAGAAACGTGAACTTGTTTGGCAGCTAAGGCTGAATTCCTACACCCCCCTGGTTTAAACGAGGTCACATATTTGACTTGTATTTTGAAGTTGAGAAGCCTATTGAGGTGACACATACAGTATTTCATTTCATGTTAGCAAAAGGTAGCAACTGTTGTAGTTTATTCCTGTTTTTCGTCTTGAGTTCCTTTGCACATTTTTATAGTCGTACTAAAAATTAGTTTTAAAATTTTTCAACATTTTTAGAACACAGATCCTCTAAGGTCTTAGAACACAGTTTACTGTATGTATTAGTACTTTCAGGTATTTGACACCTGTCCATAGTTATTGACATTTTTGCTTCAGGCACTGTCACCTCTTGGTGTTGTGAGCAGTAGTCTGTAGTTATATTTGTACTCATTTTATACTTATTATTATTATGTTCTTTTCTTCTTTTACACTCCAAGCATATATTTAAAACTATGTTTTCTTACATTTATGCTTTTCATTCAGTATTTCTGTACTTTATGTTAGAGTACAGTTTTGCATTTTGTTTTTTTTCTAAAATGAAAGTTTTAAACAGAAGTTTTAAATGAATGATCTTATTTTGCTGACATGAGCTTTTTTAACACAAGAAAAGGTTTTTTGATGCAGAACACTTTTAATTATTTAACTTAGTATTTATTTAGTTACTTGAATGGTGGCTGAATCCAATTACTGTGCTTTGCTTTGGTGCCTTTTTTCATTTTAAAACTGTGTATGAAGTTTTTTTCCTTTGTCTGATGAAGTCTTTCAAAGGCGGAAGATGAAAAGTGCTTCACATTAAACTTTTTTGGAGTTATTCTACCAGATCGGAGCCTGTGTTGTTTTTTTCATTTTGGCACACAAGGCATTGTCAGACCCCATTCTGAGGGACCTCCTGTATATCCACAAACAAACAGTCCCAGAATTACCTGTTCTAAAGACTTAAACCCTGCCTGTGATATAAATAGGAGCTGCTGGAGAGATAGGTATGTATCTCAGAGACTACCCTGTCTATGGAACAGGCTCCCCATTCATGTGAAGCAGACTTCCTCCCTAACCCAATTTAAGTGCATCTTGGAAAATTGGATGGGAAACTGGAAATTCATCCCTGGTTTGTCACCTGTGTCTCTAATGCAAACAGGTAACCTGTAAATGGTTCATCTCCCAGGCTCATGCTTACACTTATCAAGGGTGTCAGAGATTTGGGATGCATGTCTAGGCTTAAAAAGACCCTTGTGGTCATTAGCCTAGTAATCGCCTATGAACCTATATGAAGTAACAACTACCTTATCTAAGCAGATAACTGACTCAGAAGGAAAGCTGTCAACAAAATCATCTTGCAAACTCTGGTTACAGAAGTTTTCTTCCGTACAGTGTAGGGGCCTGGGTGTTTTTCACTATTCATACATCATGTAGATTCACCCCTCTGGGCAAAATCATTTTGCTGATTAGGGATCATCTCATTATTGTTTCTGAATCATTCAATTTCCATGATGAGAACACCCGATAAGCTTCATGAAAAGAACTGTCCAATGCCATGCAGACACCTCAGCACCTCTGAGCATCCAAGGAGGTTATAACATGTTAGGACTAACAGAATTATCATCCCATAATTAAACATCTGAAGATGGAATCATTATAGAGCAGCTATTCTCAGCAGCACAAAGATGGCTGGAGGACTGCCGTGTTTCACACCTTAAAGTGCCATTGGAAGCATAAAAGGACATGCCTATATTTTATTATTTTGCCATTCATTGCTCATGAGTTGCCCATGGTTGCCCATTGATCCTCAGAGATTGAGACATGAAACAGCTGTTTTGGGCACCAGTGCCCTGCCATTTTTCCTGAGATCTTTCAAGGTAAGACACTTGTGCCTAGAGAGGTGAATGTAGTATTCCTTTTAGAGCACAGAGAGTGTGAGGAAGAGTCCAATATTTTCTGGACATCTTCCATAAGCATTACAGCCATAGGGTCCTGCAGGATGGCTATACCTTGTTGCACTATAAGACTAATGCCTGGAATACTTTGGTCAAGCTTGTCACCCATGCTACTGGCATCACATATATGGGAGACAATGCTGTCTCCACTACAGTAACTTGAGTCTATGCAAGCCTCACCTCCTTGGTCAATGGGAGGCTGAAGTTAGGGATCCATCACCACCTCAGTAATGTAAAGATACAATCTTTTAGGTAAACAAATAGCCTGTCACTGCATGCCACCATCTAATTTCTCATTATGCCCTGCTTATTTCTCTAGTCTCTGAAGGAATTGAAAAGTATAGGGAGATTCACAGGGCGCAGACTAGAGCACCAAACAGGGCACCAATCAGGTTGCATATTAACAGGTGTAGTCATTAAAAATAAGTCTTGTTAACTTTTATTCAGCAGTAACACATCTGACAGTACTGGCATAGTTTAAGGGGAGGAGTATGTTTGTGCAATGTTAAAAGTGTACTCTGCATGTGTCCTCCCTAATTTCTCCAAATCTTTTGGCTTTCTAATACCATGATGGGAATGGACCCCATTCCTAAGTCAAAGTACAAGTAAAGTTCATGAAATTAGTATTGTTTCAGTCTTTGATGTCAGCCAAAAGTGCTCGTCGCAGCACCTGCAGTGTGCCCAGTAGTGACTCCTTCTGCAATTTGTATGGGGTTACATGGATTGGTAACATATTTAAATGCAATTTAGATTCTTTTTTATAAGACCCGTTGCTCCTACTACTATTGGAACTGTCTGGGTATCCTTTTTCCACATTGCTTTCATTTCTGCCTGCAGATCCTGGTATTTTATGACTTTGTGTCTCTCTGTACACAAGACACCATAGTCACTGGGTGTGGCGATTTCAATGATCAGTGCTACTGTTGTCTTCTTTTCTTGGACCACTATATCCAGTTTTCTAGCATCTGTCTTTTGAACTGTTGGTAATGGGTGATCCCATGTGATATAAACTTCATAATTTCCTATAATGCTTTGTGGCTCATCTTTCCAGTGCTTTTCAGCCACTTCGATACCATAATGTTTGCACAATCCCCAGTGCAGCAGTATCGCTACCTTATTATGCTTTTCAGTATACAGTCCTTCTGCCATTAGTGTGTCACAACCAGCCTACTATCTTGGGCTGCCAATATTAGCCTTTCATTTATTGGTTTGAATTCACCTTTCCTTAACCATTCCTGCATTATATAGAAAGTTCTATAGCATCTTCCTGTAGCACCTTCTCTTCAGTTTCATCCTGTGTCATCTGTTGCTCTGTCATATGGGAACTTACTGGCCTATCACTCCTCAACTCTTGACTGCAACAGTTTCCACAGTTTCCTGTTCCTTTCCTTACTGTCTAGCTTCAAATGAATGTTTATACTGGTTTCCTGTGGAAGGGTGCAAAATATCTTGATATGGCACCTAACCTGTTGCTTCCTGTTCTTCTTGTTTCCCCATAATTTGGATATCCAATGCTTTATCCTGTTGTGGCGCTTTCTCTTTTGGATTTTCTACACTGAATCCTTCTCTTTGCAGGAGCTCCATAACCTCAGTTTCTGTTTCTTTGACTTCTCCATTACTAATCTCTTTTTCTATGTTTCCTCTTAGTCTTCTTTTTTTTTTGTATTGTAAAGTTTTCCATATCTGGATTCCTTTGCTTGTATTTCTCTTCAAATATCTTTGGTGCTGCCCTTTTTGTATTGGTTAATTTTGCTTTTTCCTTTGCATAAATATTACACCATATTAAATCTGTTTTCCTTTCCCATGTCCATATTTCTTCTTCAGATGTCTCCTGATCTTCCTGCTTTTCCTTATTTTGGGGGCTCACTCCATCATGTTCTGATGTAGTCTGTGTTAGATCGTCTACATTAAATCCTTCACTTTGCAGGCATTCCATAACTTCAACTTCTATCTCTTTAACTTCTGCTTTACTAATCTTCTTTTCCACATTCCATCTTTGTGATATTCATTTTTTATTGTGAAATTTTCCATATGTGGATGCCTTTGTCTGTATTTCTTTTTAGGTATCTTTGGGGCTGCCTTCTCTATATTAGTTAACCTTGCTTTCTCCTTTGCATAAATATTGCACCATAGCAAATCTCTCTTTCTTTCCCATGTTCATATTTCTTTTTTATATTTTTCAAATATCTCTAGGTTTTGTTGCTTATATTTTTGCACTTCCTCAGATGCTTCTTTTTCCAAACAGATCAAAGTTTATTGACCCATATAATGTTTTTCAAAAATCTGTTGTATTAATGAACGCAAATTTTTATTTGAAGCTTCTGACAGTTTTTTCTGAGGAAGTATTTTTCTTTCCTCTAATTTTTCTCTTAATCATTTTTTATATCTTGTGTATGGAAATTCTGGGCTTTTTACATAATATTAACAATACATAATTTCTTTCATATCCTCAGTAGTCCATTCTATCATCTTTATGGCTCTTCTTTGGCCAATCAATTTTTGTGATTTTTGTGGACTGCTACTTCCTTCTACAACAGGGGGGCTATCCTCTCTCTGGGCCTGGCCTGGCCCCATTGTAGAGATGTTTCTGTATTTTGAGGATTCTACACTGTCATTTTTTCCACTCCTTGCATCAGTGTGCCTACCAGGATTGGGCACTTTTTATCCTGGGTCTTGTGCACCCAGCTATCTTTTTTTTTATTTTTGACTTACTTCTGTCCATCATATATGCTGTATAAATACAGTCTATATATCAGTGTCACCTTAGTGAGATTTTGTGAAAAACAGGGTCCACCTCATGAAGACACTCACCAAGACTTGAGGATGAATTCAGTTTCAGCACTACTACTCTCCTTTGCTTGTTGACTTTTCATCTCTCCATTAGGACCCCATCCTCTTTTTTAATTTCTCCAAATCTTTTGGGTTTCTATTACCATGATAGGAATGGATCCCATTCCTAAGTCAAAGTATGATTAAAGTTCATCAAATTAGTATTGTTTCAATCTTTAATGTCAGCCAAAAGTGTTCTTCGCAGCACCCGCAATGGGCCCAGTAATAACTCCTTCTGCAATTTGTATAGGGTTACATGGATTGGTAATATATCTAAATACGACTGTAGATTTTTTTTCATAAGACCCATTTGCTCTTACTACTATTGGAACTGTCTGGGTATCTTTCTTCCACATTACTCTCTTTTCAGCCTGCAAATCCTAATATTTTATGACTTTGTGTCTCTCTGTACGCAAGACACTGTGTCACTGGGTGTGGCGATTTCAATGATCAATGCAACTTCTGTCTTCTTTTCTTGAACCACTATATCCAGTTGTCTAGCATCTATCTTTTTAATTGTTGATAATGGTTGATCCCATGTGATATAAACTTCATCATTTTCTATGATGCTTTGTGGCTCATCTTTCCAGTGTTTTTTCAGCCAGTTCGATGTCATAATGTTTGCACAATCCCCAGTGCAACAGTTTTGCCACATTAGTATGCCTTTCAGTATACAGTCCTTCTGCCATTAGCGTGTTGCAACCAGCAACAAGGTGTGCGACTGTCTCCTATTCGGTTTTACAAAATCTACATTTGTCTGTTTCTCCCAGATGTTCAATGGACTTTGTAAACTAGCATGTATGTAGCCCACTGTCTTGGGCTGCCAATATTAACCTTTCCTTTCTTGGTTTGAATTCACCTCTCCTTAACTATTCCTGCATTTGTTCCTGATCAACATGAGGTTCTTCCAGAAGTTTTCTGTACTTGCAAATATATTTATGTTTTTTCCACATTTCTTGCCCTGTCCTCTTCTTTCTCCAAATCTTTTGGGTTTCTAATACTATGAAGAGAATGGACCCTATTCCTAAATCAAACTATGATTAAAGTTCATGAAAATAATATTGTTTCAGTCTTTGATGTCAGCCAAAAGTGTTCTTCCCAGCACTCGCAATGTGCCCAGTAATGACTCCTTCTGAAATTAATATGGGGTTACATGGATTGGTAACATATCTAAATATGATTGTAAATTATTTTTATAAGACCCATTTCTCCTACTACAATTGGAACTGTCTGGGTATCTTTCTTCCACATTGCTCTCATTTCTGCCTGCAAATCCTGGTATTTTATGACTTTGTGTCTCTCTGTACACAAGATGCTATAGTCACTGGGTGTGGCGATTTAAATGATCAATGCTACTTTTGTCTTCTTTTCTTGAATCACTATATCTGGTTTTCTAGCATCTGTCTTTGGAACTGTTGGTAATGGGTGATCCCATGTGATTTAAACTTCATCATTTTCTATGATGCTTTGTGAATCATGTTTCCAGTGTTTTTCAGCCACTTCGATAACATAAGGTTTGCACAATCTCCAGTGCAACAGTTTTGCCACATTATTATGCCTTTCCGTATACAGTCCTTCTGCCATTAGTGTGTCGCAAGCAGCAACAAGGTGTGTGACTGTTTCCAATTCAGTTTTACAAAACCTACATTTGTCTGTTTCTCCCATATGTTCAATGGACTTTTAAACCAGCGTGTATGTTGCCCACTATCTTGGGCTGCCAATATTAACCTTTCATTTCTTGGTTTGAATTCACCTGTCCTTAACCATTCCTGCGTTCATTCTTGATCAAGATGAGGCTCTTCCAGAAGTTTTCTATACTTGCAACTATATTTATGTTTTTTCCACATTTCTTGCCTTCTCATCTGGTCCTTCACCTTATATTTTTTCTTTTGTTTTTTTGGCACATTCAGTTGCTGCCTGGTTTTTATCTACTTTTGATTTGATTTCCATTCCTGCTTGATATTGATATGCTTCTGCTAAATTAAGCAGAGAAGTCATCTTAGATTTATTCTCCTCATGTTTCAAAACTTTCACTGCATTTGAATCTTGTGAGGTCAGTAGATATGTGTAGAGTCCCATGATTGCAGATCTATACATGTAATCAATTTCAAGGAGGTCCATCCCTCCTTCGGAACGGGGGAATATATAATCTCGGTATACACTGATTTTTATAAATCATTTGGTGATCATGAAGCATCCTTCTTGTTTTAATATCTAATCTATCCAACACTTTTTGGGGTCAGTCAATCACTCCAAACTATATGTTAGAACAAGAACAGCAAATTGATTTACAGCTTGGATCTTGTTCCTAGGTGTCAATGCTTTTCTCAAGATTAATTTAAGTCTTCTAAAGTATTCCTTACTGAGTTTTATCTGCATTTGTTCATGTTTTATTGTTGATCCATCATCACTTCCCAAGTATTTATACAATCCCTCTTGCTCAAGTTTCTTTATATCACATTCTTGTCCCAAACTGATGTTTTCTTGGTGCTGCAGTTTTCCTGCTTTAAAGCTTACGTTTGCACATTTATTAAGACCAAATGACATTCTAACATCATCTGAAAAAGTTTTGACAACCTGCAGCTATGCTTTCAGTTCCTCATCTGATGAGCTATACAGTTTAAAATCATCGATAAAGAGAAGATGAGACGTAATTAGACTTTGTTTTTTCTAGGAGCCAACAATTATTAATTATAGCCATGGCCTAAGCTGTTAAGTATCCTGTATGGGTGGGCAAGTGGCTCATCAGGGTAAGTCTATGTCAATTGAGATTGTTAGGATGGCTGTGGGTTTACATCCTCCCCCTCCAAAAAAGGTCTGTTATAATAGCAGCAAAAATTAGTCGTCCCACTAATATCAATGCACCACTACAAGGTCCATGTGTGTAATATCCATAAATAGTAGTTGGCTGAGGAATTCACAATATACACTAGAAGTATCTGTATTTTTTCTATATCACCTGTGCTGGACCCATTTATTGTGTAATCAGTAAATTTATTATTATATGTATAGTTTTGTTATTGTCAAAAGTTAAATAACATCACTAGTCATGGTCAGAGATGTGTTGCCTTGTTAAATAGGTTCTGCAGTAGTCTCTTATATCAAACTGCATGTGAGGATGGCTTTTGTCTTAGGGTCATTCCTGTAAGTTGCAATCAGAAAATCAGATTGATGACATACCAGTGTAAGTCCTATAATTAAAAGGTTGTTATGCTTTACAGTATCAGTATCAACTTAGTTAAGGATGCACTATTCATTTTGGTTTTGTATTTTTCTTCCACAACCCTCTTTGTTGCTATCCTCTCTCTTTCATGCATTTGTTTATTTATTTTGTTACTCACCGTTTCTGTTACTATGATATGCTGCAGCACAGCACCTGCACCTAACCCTTAGGCAAGGCCTGTAATCCCCTACAGGTGGCAGCAGTAGCACCACTACCACCAGTGGCACCCAGCACATTTGGGTCCCAGCCTGCCACAGTTGCCTCCACATCTTCTGCCCTAACTGCATCACCTGTGTCAGTGGGTCCTGCACTGCGGTACAGTGGTAACCACCACAAGCAGTGCAAATGGAGGTGACACTTTTGTTTCCCATTAGGAGCTGCTAGAGCTTGTGGGGGAGATAACAGACAAGAGGATGGATACTCGCATTGGCCACATGGAGGCAATGCTATGGCGACTCGTTGAGTTGCATGCCTGTCCAACACTGACTCCTTCTTCTGAGGCATGACCCAGTGGTGGCAGTTCCCAGGGTGATAATTAATCACTAAATGGATTTAAGCTGACAGAGACAGCATCTTTGAACACCCACTTCTAACCTTCACCCTGGTGTTCCCCCTATTTTGTGTCTATGACACCTGTGTATGTTGTACATTCCTCCCCTCAGCACTGTCTACCATCTGTTTTCTTCTTCATCACTGCACTTCCTTTCCTCATTGTATCACCCCACATCCTGTCAGTAATGTGCATCTTTCTCTTTTACCTAACCTCCTACTCTTACCCACGTCTTACATTCCTGACTTCCTTCCCCAATGTTCCATTATAAAAAAATAAAATAAAAGAGCACTTGTCCCACAAAACAATACTCCCACCCATACCTCTTAAATTCCCAGTTGACTAATGTACACATGATTGGCTCAAATTGTTCATCATAAAAGGTGTAGCTTTCTGACAAATCATTAAATGATCACAACTATTGTAGTTCACCAGGATAATTGCGCTAAGAAGTTTATCAGTATGCTCCTATTCTGTTTCCATCATGTTCATTGTTTATTTGCTCACCTTGTGTTCTATTTCCTTCTTGCCTCCCTTTTCATCTCTGCCCAATACTCTCATTTGTAACCTATAATACAGTCAAAAAATAAATGCAACACACACATGCTCACAAAGGGCTTATAAAATCATCTTTCTGCAGTTATATCTGTGTGATGGGTCACAGAGAGCAACTCTGATGCACGTGTATAACCAACAAGACATAACACTTCTTGTCCAGTATCAAAAATGAAGTCAAATCCTTGTCACACATTACAATCACCATACAAGTTTGAAATAAAGTAAAGTTAACATTTTTATTGCCATTGCTTCAGTGGCTCTGTGTACTCAGTGAATGATTTGTCCAGTATTAATGGGGGGAGGTTCTACTCCCCTGGAGAATTGTATGTTGTTTTACAATGTTTGGTTTGCAGTCTACAAATGTGTTACAGTTCCCCTAAAATGTGAATTTTATGATGCCTTTTAGTCTGACTTCTTCTGTGGCTCCACATGCCTTGGAACTGGTACAGGAAACAGAGCTGGATCATGGTCAAATAGGGCCTTAGGCAGGGTAATGTATCAGGCCCCCCATACATGCCTCCCCACCCAAATTACTTGGCTATTTATGCCAGGTTACCATAAACACTGTTCAAACCTCTCAGTGTGTACACAGTGTACATGTTTTCTTCTTACTTCTACAGTGATTTGGATTTAATTTAAAACTTTTATCTCAAATTTTATAGCAAAAACACTGATAGACATTTGCTAAACAGAGCAATAAAGTCCCACAATGAAAACAGATGTAGTATTAAAACTTCTCTGCCCTTGAAACTCACATTCATTGAAATGACATTGAAACCCACATTCAAAGAAAATGCATCTGGCCAGTGGTGGATAAAGTATACCTTTAGACTGTTTTTAAATCATAGGCCCCTAGGACATATTTTTAGGACCATACATACATGTACATGTTCTTTGATTCAGCTTCCTGAGTGTATTAAATTATATTCTTGTATAATACAGCATCACTTGCTAGAGCGTGTTTTAAATTTGTAGTTTTGAACATTTTTCAGTAAGAAATTAAACAAAATGTATTAATCAGTAAAGACGAAACTACAAAATTCAGAACATCTCATCAATAAAAGTCTGTCAAACTGATATCATTACAATCTATCAATATCAGTCAATATGCACAATCTCTACAGAAGTAAAAGCCATCTGAATAATTACATATTAAAGAGATCTGTAACTAATGAAGAGGTTGCTGCTAACAAACAACTTTATATTTCAGTGTTTCACCTACAAATTCAGTGCTTGCTGTCTTTGGAGAATAAATTGCCTATGTTACATTAAAAAGTGGTAAACTGGTAATATTACAGGGAGGAATGGATGGTTAACTGACAACAGGTTCATAGTCACTAGGCATCTCCTGCAAAGGAGGGCATACTCAGGACTGCAGCACCCCACCCCCCCTTAAAGTACAACACAGTGCCAGTAATCCATCTACAAGTTGTGGGAGTAGAACACACAGCCTTTTGCATCAAAAGCAAGTATGCTACCTGTTGTGCTACTAACACTGATTTTAAATTCTTTAGCATGATAATGATACATTTGCTAAACAACAGTTGCACACTGTAAACAGACTAAGCATGAGCAGCAGTAAACCTCTCTTCCCTTGAAGCTCTCAATTCTTTATAAAATGCACTTGACATTCAACCATGTCTCTCAACCTTGTAGCATAAGAAATCTGGACAAAGCCAACATTAATGGGGGTACAAAGGATCAAAACTAAGGACAAATTCTAAATATTGCTTGTATAATCTTAGAAAGTTGCTAGAATAAAAGGTTTTGTGTTACCATGCATTTTCTGAAGGATATGAAGACTGAAACTTAAATGGCTGTCATTATTTAGTGAATTCAGTCCTCACTGATTTGCCAGAAAACCACAAGTTTTATGAGGAACAAACCTAAAATATGAGGCAGAAATCTGGACAGGTGAGAGCTATGCACACAACTCCTTCAAACTCAATTTTTAACACCTTGTTGGTTGGGGTAGAGGATTCAGGTTCTTGTTTCTTGTAACTAAGGTACAGGGTTTGAGCCTGAGCAAATTAACTAACCATCAGTTATCCCTAAATGGAGAGTTTGACACACACACCTACCTACCTTATTTGCTGAAGAATAATCTTGTGGAAGCAGCACAAATCCATCCTGTAGTGTGTCTACAGTCATTCAGCAGAAGAAGCAGCACAAGAATGGAATGTTAAATTCCGCATGGAAAGGAAGAACAAGAGGTATGTGCAATGATGCACATACAGACCCAGGTGTGTGCAACCAGTGTTTTAAAGGAGAATGCCCTTTAAAAAATATGTATTTTGTAATTAAAAAGTGTAACAGTCCCTCGACAAGCAGGCCCCCTCCCAGCCAGCAGGGGCCACCTGTCAGCCAGTGGGCCTTAGGCAACTCCCTTGGTAGCCTAGTGCTGGATCCGGCTGTGATAGGGAATATAACTAGGAAAGGCATGGGTTTATCTCCCTTGAGGCTTATCTTTCTTTTCTTGATATCAGTCAACCATTGTTCTACATTTCCCTGATATAGTATACTTTAAAAGGCTGTAGAATAGTCCTGATACAGAGTTGTTGAATCAGGGACTGTTTGTTAGTTCTGCATTTTTTTTTCTGGGCCATCTTGTGTTGGAGGGAGCCTAGCTGCATACTAGTGAGAGTGGTGTGCTACTAGAATCCTACCTGGCATAAGGGGATTGGTTAGGAACACAGAGAAGTAGTTTTATTGGCCATTGCTGTGTTTTAGACTTTTTTTCTATTTTCTGATATAAAAAAACACAGCATTGTCATGTGTTTGTGCTTGTTTCAGCTTCACTAAATGGAAGTTAGCATCCCGCTGAGACTCTGAGCATCTGGAAGTTCTGAGATAAACCATAAGAGTTTTTTTTTTACAGTTTACTAGACAGTTTGCACTTGTATCCTGTTCCTGCTGTGTTTGTTTTAACGACATGCTAACATTTGCACTGTATTTGTCTATTTTGCTGCCTGAAGTGATTATAAGCGCACATTACTGTTATTTTCAGCTGCTGGCTACCTAGAAGTGTATTTCTGATAATTTCACTGTAGTCTTCTGTTAATGAAAAAATAGTCCTGTGCTGTACCAAAGTCCAACCAGGCAAATCGACCAAAGATACCAGAAAGAAAACCGGCAGGACACTGCTATACCTTAAAACTTTTATTGCATAAAATCACAGATGAGAGCACTTCGGATACTTCCTTCATCAGATAAAGCTCCTCATTAAAACAGTACTTAATTTAAAACAAATCATAACCACCTCTCTGCTCTCACTTCTTACATCTCTCTCCCCTTTATTTATTCCATTGTGATTTACTCTGACACTAATGCTATGCTATGTGTGTGGTTGTGGAATACACATCCCTGCAAAGGGCGTGTGTATATATCATTTCATTCCTGATAGATACTTATGCAAACAAAAGCCCCCCCCTTAGACCCATATCTGGGAGAGGGTGGGTGGGTAGAGAAATATCTCATATGGTTGGGAACATACCCTTAGACCCTTTGTGAATGTGCATAAGATGAGGAAGGTTTTAAATCTAGGTTGTACAGAAAGGACTGTTGGAAGAATGACGATACTCTCCTTTTACACTTATTCCTACATATATAGTACACAAGCAAGGGGATCTCTAGAGAGTATGTTTGGTTGATGATGACTATGAGATGGAACTGAGCACTCTCAAGCATTTTCAACAGAGGGGGGGGGGGGGAAGTATGGTGAATAGTATTATAGATAATAGTAGAAGCTTCCCATACGAGCAGTCCACAGTTTATGTTTTATAGTAGTAATATATATGATATCTATGATATTTATTGTTCGAGTTGGAACATTTTAACTAGTGTGATGAGTTTAAGGGATATATAATAGGAGAACACCGACTTTCAGATATAGAAGAATAAAAAAAAATGAGAAGATTTGTTATGCAAAGGTGTAATACCAATAACACCATGGCCATTATGTCATCAGGAACAGTTGTGGGGCCAGGGTTTTAGCATATATCTTGCATCAGGAATGGTGATATACACAATGCCTTGAGCAGGCATGTGATTGATATGGAATGTCGTTATAACAGAGGAGAAATAAAGCATATGAGGACATAGCTGGCAGATAGGAGGTGGATCATAGATGGGCGCCAACGGACTGGATTGAATGATGTTGTACCTTGTTGTTGTACCACCTAAGCCTTAGGGCGGGTTTTTTTGATTTGCTATGGTTATGATTTTTTTTAAATTTTTTATGTTTAATTGAAGCTTTATCTGATCTGATGAATGAAATAAGCACTCATCATCCTCCTTTTTTTTTATGCAATAAAAGTTTTAAGGTATAGCAGTGTCCTGCCGGTTTTCTTTCTGGTATCTTTAGTCTTCTGTTAATTTCACTGTATAATTTCATCCCCGCCATTAGTGTACTTTAAAAAGGCTGTAGAATAGTCCTGATACAGAGTTGCTGAATCAAGAACTGTTTGTTAGTTCTGTTTTTTTGCCGGGCCATCTTGTGTTGGAGGGAGCCTAGCTGCATACTAGTAAGAGTGGTGTGCTGCTGGAATCCCACCTGACAAAAGGGGATTGGTTAGGATCTCAGAGAAGTAGTTTTATTGGCCATTGTGTTTTAGACTTTTTTCTATTTTTTTGTGCTTGTTTATGCCTCGCTGCACATCGCACACCATGACAGGGTCGAGTTAAGTTATCACAGGTGCCATAAAGTCTCCTGTTCAAATTTTCCCTTACAACTTGTAAGTCAATACCATAAGTCAAATAATTCAGCAGAACGGCAGTTCTAAAACTCCAATAAACAAACAAAAAGAACGCCTTGGACCACGGTCTTCTCCTCTATAGTTTCAACACCAAAATCACAGAGCGCCATAAGTAGTGCGGCAATTCCCTATAGCACAAAGCAGACACCTCAGCCTACAAAACCAGCTCTTATCTACAGACCTCCCAAGTATTATGAACACTATGGCAGGACAGTTCCCATCAGTTTCTCCTGACAGCCTGGTCGATATGGGCATATACTGAAGCAGTGTAGCAACTGCTTCATTTTCACTGACAACAGTCTTCTTCTAGCACACAATATTTCAGTATGTGAGAGATGCATTTACATTAGAAACTTAGAATCCAGGCTCTCACACACCATGGTCAGCAATTCTGATCAAGAGGAGTTAGTCACCACTACTCATATCACATAGTCTAGCACAACACTCACCCTCATATGCAGAGGTTCTCAATAAAACTTACCTAAACAGCAGGGACCTCCAAAGTGCAAACACAGACAAACTATATATAATGACACTAAACATAACACACTCAGCAGATCACACATTAGTGTCTCACAACCACAGCCCTTAAGGCAAACAATAAACATAACATACTTGTAAAAAATTATTAGATGTTGGTAGCACACAGCAGAGATGTTTATTTAAATAAAAAGTAAGTGCTTTCGCGGAATGGACTCCGCTTCTTCAGACTAACAGTGAATTAAATCAACTTCACATTTAAAAAGTCTATCTAACCATACACAAACCAATAAGGGCAAAGCCTTAATCATGCAAAAAAGCATTAAAGTGCTAGTACAACATATTATATATAAACATCAAATCCTACAGCACATATTCACATCCCAACCCATAAAAAGCAAAACTTAAGTCACTCAAGGGAACAATAAAGTGCTAGTGCAACATATAAATATGAATTCATCTTCCCAAAAGTATGACATCTATTTAAAACACATTAAAACATGTATGAAAATATGTTATATATAAACATTTATTTATATATATATATATATATATATATATATATAAAATAAATAGATGTAAATAAATCTAACTTACATTAAATGCATAAAAATACTTAAGAAATAATAGTATAGAAATGCATTTGTGTACATATCTACTTAAATGCACACATATGTAAAATGTGTATGCAGCGGTTAGTGTTGTCGCCTCACAGCAAGAGGTTCTCCGGTTCGATCCTCGGCTGGGTTGCCTTCTGTGTGGAGTCTGCATGTCCTCCCTGTGGTCGTGTGGGTTTCCTCCCACATCCCAAAGACATGATGTAGGTGGATAGGACACTCTAAATTAGCCCTACGCGTGAGTGCGTGCGTGTGTGCCTTCTGTGGAAGGCTGGGCGCCGGGCTGGCAACTCGACACTGTAAAACTCCACTGCCAATCATGAGTGGACATGTGATCCAATGTGGTGACCCCTAACCGTGAAAAGCCGAAAGAAGAAGAAGAAGATGTAAAATGTGTATATAAATGCGCACACTCAATTGCTCTAAACAGCTAGCATAAACCATGCATGGACAAAATAAAAACACATATATATATATATATATATATATATATATATATATATATATATATACAACTCTATAACATTAAAGACATTCTTAATTGCAATGGTTATTGTTTCAAACTCCTGGCTTTCAGGAATGGCTTCAATGATACCTTACTATTAAGACCAGGTGAACTATCTTCTTGAAGCTTTAATATCCATTACTGTTCTACAGCTTCTGTTTGACTATTTAAATCACCCCCTCTCTTGTTCATATGAACTAACTGTAACACAAAAAATGTAAACCTTGTCCTGAACCTTCAGTTTTAACATGCATAGCAAGTGCATTGCTCTCCTTCATATTCCTTATGTCCCTCATATGCTCCAATATTCTATCTTTAAATACGTTATTTGTCTTACCTATATAGAAGGCATAGCAGGTAACACAGAAGCTAAAGTATACCACATTCTTTGTCTGACAGTCAGCATAAAAGTTTATATCAATTTTAAATCCCTTCTCTGGGAGTATAAACTGTCCTCCAACATAAATATGGGAGCATGCCATGCATCTTCTACATATATATGTACCTAGTCTGTCTGAGCAGTTATATTGATGTGCTCCTGTAGACTTATAGCAGAGTTGTCTTTTTAAGGACCTATTATTTTTAAAGCTCCATTAAGTTCCTTGACATTAGATAAATTATCCCAATTATTCTTTACCACATCACATACTAAGTTTATATCACTGGCATATGTGAGTGGCATCCTTAGCATCTCACTATTTATATTACCCATGGAATGTGCATTTATTTCATTACTATTCATTAATCCAGTTTGTATCATTCCTGTAGTACTATAATAGGGTTTACATCTGTCAAGTCTTTCATCCCATGCTAGTTCTATCTGTCTATCAATGTCACACTCTTTGTAGCCTCTCATCATAAATTCTTGTTTTAAGCTAATAGTGCTGCATGTAGAGTGATATCATCATCATTGTGCAAATGCATCATGCAATATACCTGCCCTTTCAAAATATTCATCTTAGTATGTTTAGGATGCTTACTTCCATTATGGAGCACAGTGTTTTTCCTCACTGGTTTCCTGTACAGTTCAGTGGACACCTGATAAAATATACTTCTCTTCACCTTTACGTCCAAAATATTTAAAGGTAAATTTAAGAAGAGGGGTGACATTATTGACGTACACAAAAAAAATCTTTTAACCGTTCTTCTGTACCATGTCATAAGAGGAAAATATCATCCACAAAGCACTTGTACCAGACAATAGACTTAGCAAATTCATTATTATTAATCACATGGCTGGTTTCCCATTGTACTAGTGATAGGTTGGCGTAGGTATTGGCACAGGTCATGCCCATGGCCACGCCAACCTTCTGTATATAGTGCTTCTCACCAAATATAAATATATTATTCTCCAGAATAATTTCTAGAAATGCACATATAAGATTAATTTTATCTGTAGGCATATCCTTAGTACATAAAAAGTCACTAACATTCTCAATACCCCAGTCATTTGGGATGACTGTGAACAAGGACTCAATATCTAAAGTGACAAAGCAATAAGAGTCACCAAGCATTGCAACATGTGTGCCTAACGCTACAAAGAAATCCTTTGTGCCTTTTAACACAGTAGTACATTCTCTCAAAATGGGATGTAAAGTATTTTCCACGAAGATTGAAAGTGGTCAACTATCCTTTTGTGAATTTTTGGTAGCCCATAAACAATTGGAATTACAGGAAAATCAGCATTAAAATATTCAAACAAAGATTGTGAGATCAATCCTGTCAGATGTAAATCAAATATCAAAAAATTGTATCTTATCTATAACTGCTTTGACTATAGTGGGGGATATTTCATGATAAGTGTCATCATTGTTAAGTAGATCTAACATACCATAAATATAACCATCTTTGTCCATAACAACAATTCCTCCCCCTTTGTCTGCCGGACGTATCTCAATACATGTTAGAGCTTTTAAATCTAAAAAGTGCTTGTTTCTCATTCGGCAATGTTATAAAATCTACTATTGCTTGCACTATCATTCATGACAAATCTATCTCTTATCTGCTTTTCACATATTTCTACAAATAAGTCAATCGTTGGATTACTGGGGGGATGTACGTGCTTAGTTTCTTAAAAATACATTGACTCTGTGTATTTCCTTGAAAAATGCTTCTCAATGTCAGTGTCCTGCCAAACATTTTAAGTTCTTTTAGAACCTTACTAAGATCAGTCTTCTGGGCTGGTATAAAACTCAAACCCCTATTCAGTAAAGTCACTTGCATTTCAGTCAAAGGACAGGATGAAATATTAAATACTAGGCTTGTCACCCTTTTTCCATTCCTCACCTGGTCGTCCACACTGTATATCCGTCGTGGTGTTTTGCCGTTGAACGTACGGTTCCTGGATCTCCCTCTGATGGGGAGGGGGTCGTGCAGTAAAAAAACATTCTCTTCCCTGTTTAATGCAGGTTTTATCTGTGTTGTGTGACTTTGCCCCTTGCTAGTCGAAGCACCCTCATTCACAATAGAGTGCTTAGGTTTAACAGCCGGCATATTCATATCAAGCAGCCCTGCCATTTCTTTCAATGCCTCAGGAGCACTTTTGTTCTGTGTACTTGCTTTAAAACTTTGCTTATCTAAGGCTGAATTAATGCTACTGGTAATAGAAAAGGTACGAGAAGGGTCTGCTGTTGTCCCTGATCTTCCATTATTATTTCCGAAGTTCCGCCCATTCCTGTGTTACGTCGCGCCGTCAGTGTGCTGTTCCCTTCCCTCTGCCAGGAAAAAACATTCCCGGTCGCAAAATCATTGAGGTCTCTCTGGATCTTCCTTGATTTTGTTCCAGACAGCCTTTTTTCATATAAAGAGATATTCTCACATAAATTATCTAGCTTGTCAGCTACAGTATGAACTGAAAAACGGGTGTGTATTTCACTTTGCAAGCATTGTACGTCTTTCAGTAATTCTGCCTCCTCCGGTCTAAAGAACTCATTCAGTAGCCTCATATATTTGGTGCTGCATTCTAAATTCAGGATCTGCCAGCGTCTCAATAATTCAGGATGCGAGTTCCCTTAACTCGGCATTGTAAGCACTCTAAGCCCTCTAGGTACTATATTCAGTTGGAGAGATGCCTCTAGATGAAAATGCTGCCATTGCAGCCATTTATATTTATAGAGCTTGTTCTCCAAAGCTGTATAAGTTTTCAAAAATGAATCATATTCATTAACATCATTCTGTTGATAAAGAAATATACTGCATACCGGATTAAGCAACCAATGACTTGCAGGTATCAAACTTGTAAAAAATTATTAGACATTGGTAGCACACAGCAGAGATGTTTATTTAAATAAAAAATAACATATTAGTCATTGGCGACTCGATTGTGAGTCCCCCTCACCAGTCTTGAGGAGGAGAAGGTCACAGTCAGTTGTCTGGCGGGTGCCAGAATCTGCCACATCACATCTGCCACATCACACACGCACTCAAGTCCCTCCATAACAGGTACGACTATGACTCTGCCATTGTCCATGTTGGTGTGAACGACTTGAGATGTACTTCCCTGGATTATATGAAAAGAGACATGATTGAGCTCTCAGAGTATGAGTCCCAGGCAGGTATGACCCTAGCATTAAGCAGCATTCTGCCTTCACCAAGAATGATGCCACAATATAAACAAAGAATGATAGATGTTAATAATTGGCTTAGTTTCTGGTGTCATTCTAAGGGTCTTCAGTATCTGTCAGCCTGGGACAATATGATTGATAGGCCTTGATGCTTTGCCAGAGATGGTCTACACCTGTCATCCCTGGTCTTCCGGTTACTAGCCAAGGCCCTTGCCTCCCCCATAATGCCTTTTTTAGGCAATGTTCCAAAAACAAAGCTTCCAACATAAAAAAACATTACAAATTGGAATAATGCAAATTGAATGTCATGCTGCTTAATGCTAGGATCCTTAACCTGAAAATGCACTCATTGGAAGCATTCCTAGCTCTGGAACATGCTGACATCTTTGCAGTCACGGAAACCTGGTTCAAGGCTGAGGAGAGCACCCCTGCCTTGCTGGCAGCACCTCATTCCATACATTCTGTTCCCAAAATGAGGCTGGGAAGACCAAAGGTGGTGGAGTCTCTATCTTCATTAAAGATAAGCACATCTCCAGACTGGTTTGCCAACATGATGCACTAGAGCAATTACAGGTGCAATTAGCAATTGGCAAGACACCCATCCAAGTCATAGCCAGCTACAGATCTCCCTCCATGACTCAGGATATGCAATTCTCCTACCTGGCCCGAATGGATTCCATCAAGGTAACTCCTAACACCCTGATCCTTGGTGACTTCAAGTTCCCCGTCCATTGACTGGGTGAAATATTCTTGCACTAATGCACTTACACAACCATTCCTTGACTTCGTTAATTCTAATGCCTTAGACCAGCTTGTCTCTACCCCCACAAGGGGGTGATAATATCTTGGACTTGGTTCTCACCAACATGGGGGACCACTGCACTACCTCCATAGTAAGCTCCTCCGAGGTGCGATAAGACCATCTGTCTGTCTCACTTGAAGTTTTTATCCCACCCAGCCCCTCCCCCCGCCATCATTAACAGGCTAAAATACTTCTCAAAAGCTGACTACAGCCTCCTAAAGGATGGTAGCAATATGTTCGCAGAACAACCCCCCCACAGAGGATGTGGGTAATATGCTGAGCAATACACCAAGGCAGTATACAAGTACCTGTATAATTGCACAGACTTAACCATTCCCAACAGAACAAAAAACAGTTCCTCTAGGAAAAACAATGTCTGGTGGACATCCTCTATCAACAGGCTATACAATAAAAGGAGGAAACTGCTGTCAAAGGGTAAGAAGGGGCAAATTCATAATTGGAAAACCTCCCTCCTCAGCCTCAACAGGTGAATTAGATGGCTGGTGAAATCCTCAAAAGCCAATTATGAATCAAAACTTGCCTCAGAAGCTAAGGGAAAACACATAGCCTTTTTTAGTTATGTCAGGAACCTCCATGGCAAAGCCCAGGTCTGTTCCAAATTAGCACTTAACAGTACTACTTACAATGATCTGGTTGACATAGCCAAACTGCTAGCCAATATGTTCAGTGCAAACTTCACCCCTCTGTCTCCTCCCAAAGGTCCTTTTGGCATGCCTGATACATGTCCAACACCTCATATCTCTATAGATCAAGTTAAAATAACCCTATCCAAGGGAAAGAACACAGCTTCCATGGGGCTGGATAACATCCCTGGCTGTATTCTGTACCAACTCCAGCACAAACTAGCTTTGCCATTGAACACCCTGTTTAATTACTTCCTAAGTATAGGCTTTGTCCCAGCTGAGTGGAAAACTGCCACTGTTATCTCCTTACACAAAGGTGGTGCCACTAGCTCAACAAGTCTGATCTGTAAAGCCATGAAGTGTATTATCATGGAGCTCATAAACAAGGACATAGGCAATCTCCAAACACTAGACCCCACCCAGTCTGGATTCATCAAGCAGAGATTGTGCTTATTGAACCTGGTTGACTTTTTTGAGACTGTTACCAAGGCCCTAGATGAGGGAAAGTCAGTGCATGCAGCATACCTCGACTTGGCCAAGGCCTTTGACACAATCCCCCCACTCATGCATTATTGAAAAACTAACTCAACTTGGCATCAATCCCTACATCACCAGGTGGGTGGCCAACTGGCTCACTGATAGGACCCACAAGGTCAAAATGGGTGAATCCACTTCCACCAGCAGACCCTTTACTAGTGGTGTTCCTGAGGGATTTGTCCTGGGACTTCTTCTGTTTGGCATTTACTTCTCAGAGGTCCAGGTTAAGGCAAAAGAACTGAGGCTGACCAAGTTTGCTGATGACTGTAAGCTGGGAGCGGTCACTGACTCTCCCAATGATGTCAACATATTGGAAGAGGATCTCACAGCAATAAATGACTGGTGCCAAGGTCATGGCCTTAAATTAAACCCCCAAAAAATATTATCATACCATTTGCCAAAAACAATACCCCTACTGACTACCACATCAATGACGACACCCTAAGGACGCAACCTGTGGTGAGAGACCTTGTTATGAAGGTTGAGAGCAATCTCACATTTGACCATCATGTAGCCACAGTGGTCAGAAAAACCTTCTACATGGCTCATCTCATAGGTAAAAGGATTGCATCCAGGAAAAAAGGCGTTATTACCTCACTATACACCACCCTCATTAGGCCAATAATTGAGTATAATGCCCCTTTTGTATGTACCTCTCCAAACACCTGCATCAATTGGAAAGGCCACAGAAATACTTTATGAAGGGAATCCATGGCCTCAAATACGTGTCCTACATAGAGAGGCTTAAATCTCTGTCACTCTATTCGGTGTCATACAGATTGTTCAGAGGTGACCTGTGTCGCGCATACAAGGCCATCTCAGACCCTGCCCTAATGGGTATGCTTCATATCCGTAAGTCTAACTTCTCACAAGACATCCGCTCAAAAGACCTAAACCTAATATGTGATAGCAATAGAACTTGCTGGAGAGACAGTTTTGTCTGCCAGAGGCTGCCCCTTCTCTGGAATAGACTCCCCATACATGTCAAGCAGAGTACCTCACTGACTCTCTTCAAGTGTATCCTTGAGTGGATGGATAACCACAACTTCATCCCAGGCATTCCACCTGTGTCCTTCATGGACAGAGACAACAGGTGCTGATTGAGGGTTACTAAAGAGCAACCACTTGGCTAGCCTTGTAAAGTCCCCAGGGCCAATAGCCTAGTAAACCCCTATGATCCTATGATGACACCTATTTCTTTCACTGCTAATGTGGCTCTTCATGCTAGGCAATTTAGGATATGCTGCCAAGTGGATTGAATTGATGGGTTGACTTCCCTGAGAGTATCATATGTTCCTTTTATAATAAGATTCAAATTACAGTATCCTTCCACTGATCACACTCTGATGTCAGGACTGTACTTTACAGTATCCCACCACTCCTGGCTAAGTTTCACATTATTCTACATTTAAGTGTTGTCATATCACTTTCTCTTTTGTGTTTTGCAGCCCTGCTTTAGTGGGCAGCTCCATTTGCAATCTTCTGTCCATCTCTGTGATTTCTGTTGGTACAGTGAAACCTCTACTCCACCCTTAGCCATCCATAGCATTTTCCCTTTCATGGAACATTTCACTGAATTTATATTGCTGTACGTTTCATCAACTTTGTCAGTGTCAGTTTCCTGTCTGTGTGAGCAGACTTGCAGTATTGACCAGAGGTGCTCATGCATGTTTAATGTTTATGTCAGGTGTTCATACTTTAATCTAGTCATGATGGGATCTAACATGATCTTGCCACAGGTCTGTTCTGTGGCCACTTTTTGAAGAAGCTCATTACACACAATAGCCTGGCTACATGCATGGGTAATAAGCAATGAGGATCATTGTGAAATGAATATAAATAGAGCTGGCTTGGCTATGATCATGGATGTCACATTTCTAAATCCCCAGGGTAGTTAGAAAGTCTTTGTTGATAGGTTTCAGATACTAAAATCTGAAGGGATTATGCCTTTTTGTTAATTGCTTAAAATATAAATTTTCCAAGCTTCCCATTAAATTAGGCTGTGCAGTGATGTAGGGAAAATTATTAATGTTTACCTGTGTTAGTGTGGCCCAAGAGTCTGATGGCATGGTGCAAAGTATTAAAGCTATAAGATGCTAATCAGCTGCATCCTTGGTGTTTGGTTTAGGGCTTTCAGTTTCCATTTGCCTACTGCCTGTCCCTGAGCAAGTGAATTAGCCAGACAGTTCCTTTGTTCAACCATAAAATGAGTAACTTGTACCTTATGGGTTTATGTGGTTAACAAATAGATTCAAAAACTGCTAAAAAAATTGTATTGATTCCTCACATATTGGTCTAGTCGGGAATAAAAGTACAAGCCCGGATAAATGGGGAGGGTTGCGTCAGGAAAGGCATCCGGTGTAAAAATTTTGCCACATCATATATGCAGAAAACTGTACAGAAATTCACACCGGATTGGTCGAGGCCCGGGTTAAAAACGACTGCCACCAGTACTGTTGGCCAACAGGGTGCTGGCGGAAATTGGGCTACTGTTGGCTGAAGGAGGAGAATGTGGTGAGAGAGGACATGCAGGCAGTTGGTGTGACAGAGCAAGATGCAGAGGAAAGGAAGAAATGGAACCAGTTGATCTGCTGTGGCGACCCCTAATGGGAGCAGCCGAAAGAAGAAGAAGAAGCAGTATTCAGAATAAACATATAGTTTATTTAATAAAAACAGCTTGAATCTGCAAAATGTTACTGTATTCCTGGTACAAATGAAAGCAAGAGGAAAGGACACTAGTTCTGAGGCTGTTACAGACAGCAGCGTATTTATAATTAATGAGCTGAAATTCATAAAAATAAAAAAACACAATCATGCAATCAGCTGATGTTACACTCAAGAAATATTCAAAACAACATATATACTTAATGAGAGCTACAGATGTGAAATTTGGTCATGCAAAATAAATACATACACACATACATACATAATGTGTTGCATTTTAAGATGGTGAAAGGTACAAGCCTACACTTTTGGGGAGAAGCTGGCAGAACAAAAAAAAATATTTAAATATGACAGAAGTAAAGCATATAGTTCCTAAAAGTGAAGCTCTAGGACAAACTATTAAGCATGAAGCTGAATTTTTATCAAGATCCTAAATTAGACAAGTTGGGTGCTTCTTCAGCGTTCAATAAACAGGCAATGGTAGCATTGAAAGAATTGAAAATGGATTTCAAACTCTATGACCCTTTTAAACACATACACCCACAAGGGAAAGCAGAGAATTTTACTTATTATTCAACCTGCCATAAAATGTGGTCGAGAATTGACTTTTTCTTAATTTCAGAGGTGTTAATCTCAGCTGACCCTAGTGTTTCAAATCAAGTCAGACAACTCTCAGACCATTCAAAAATAACTTTAACCTTAAACAGTAGTAATATGGATACTAAGAGGCTTCGAGGGTATAATTGGTCCTTGAACCCATATTTACTAACCAAGGAAGATATATTAATGGAAGTCAAGGAGATACTTAAACAGTCATTAAATAATATTTCCCAAAATAGACACCCAATAGATATAGAATGGGCTACAACTAAAACGCAGCTAAAAGGACTATTTATACAAAGAGCTACATATTATAAAAAATTACAAAAGAAGACTCAATTGGATTTAGAAACTAAAATTCAATTACTGGACCAAGATTTGATGAGGAACTATAATGAACAGACAGAAACTGAGCTATTAAGATGTCAAAAAGAACTGTTTTTACTTCATAATATAAATTTGTCACTTTATGAACAAAGAAATTTAGTTAAATATGCAAATCATATTCAAACCCCCTCGAAAGCATTAGCTCGTATTATTAACCAGATGAAATCAACACGATTTACTACTGAAATACACTATAACAATACTACATATACTGACAAGGATATCATGAAGACCTTTGAAAAAATTTTTAATCAGATTTATGGTGAGAAGCAGACACTCTTGCAAGATAAAGACAGAAAAGATTTTTTACAGAGAATCACTTTCCCTAATATTGACAAGGAATTTCATAGAGATTTAATCAAACCGATTACAGTTGAGCAGCTGTCCGAAACAAGCAAGAAACTGAAGCCTCACAAAGCCCCAGGCCCAGATGGTTTGACCTCGAATTCTACAAATCTTTTAGTGAGATTTTGAGCAGTGTATTGTCACAGACTTTTAATTATATCACTCTAAATAGAATTAATGATCCTCATTTTAATGCCTCAAGGACAGTTCTGATATTAAAAGAGAAAGGTGATTCCAAAAATCCTGATAATCCTATATCACTTTTGAATATGGACATGAAAATCATGACATCCATTCTGGCGAGTAGGCTGAAAAAGGTAATAAACCCAATAATATCAGAGGAACAGGCGGGGTTTATGGATGGGAGGCAGACCACGGATAATACCTTAACGCTCCATACCTTAATCTCTTATGCGAAAATATATAAACCTGAATTTGTATGCCCTAATTATTGATGCTCAGAAAGCATTTGATAGGGTTAATTTGGTTTATTTATTTGATACATTACCTTATTTTAATATACCGCAGGAGTTTATCTCAATGTTAAGGATACTATATAGAAATGCATACACAAATTTATTTATAAATCGAATGCTTTCGAATAGGATAAAAATCATAAATGGTACCCGACAAGGCTGCCCATTATCTCCCATCTTATTTAATCTTTACTTGGAGCCTTTATTTTTACACCTTAAGCAAAATGTTTTTATAATTCTCCTGTACTGTATGGAATAAAAGTTAGGATGGCTGCCTATGCAGATGATTTAAACATATATTGTACCACACCTGTTTCCGATACTGAAAAATATTAGCTGCAATAGAAATCTTTGAGAGAATTTCCAATTACAAGCTAAATTTTAAAAATCTAAAATATTCCCATTAAAGACACCCACACCTTTTTCAATGCTACCATTAATAGGACAAGTATTGGGAAGAAAAGATAAAATATCTGGGAATTGTCTTCTCAACTGAAAATAGAGAATTTTTATTAACAATGTAAAGTCAACTACAGATCAAATAACATTGGATCTTGAAAGATGGAGTAGATTGAAGTTACCGATGAAGCAGCTATCATAAGAATGAATGTTCTTCCTAGAATGTTATATATTTTTAGAGCTGCACAACTCAGAATTACCAAAACATTCTTTAAACAGCTTCATATAAGATTGGGAAGATTTCTTTGGGAACCTAGGAAGAATTCATATGAAAAATTGATGGCTCCAAAAATAAGGGGGCTGGAATTACGGATTTGAAATGTACTATTTAGTGATTCAGGCCAATAGGATTTTAAAGGCGTCTTACTGATAGTGAAAATAGAAAATGGACACCCAAATGGGTGCTCTTAACGTACAAGCATATAAATGAAGAGTCAACGCTAAAGCATTACCCTTTTTAAATAATTGGACAATGAGTAAATATAAGCTAATGGAGCACATCAAAAGTTATGTAATGGCAATTCAAACTCTTTTCAGTTCCTTAAATTTACTAGAATATATGATGGTTTTGCAACCGTTTCATAGGAACCCAGATTTAACAGTTGGTGGTCAATTGATTGATCTGAAGAAATTCCCTTTAACTGTACTCATGTTAACTGTACTTTCGATTTATATCCTTTTCTAGGAGTACCAGTACAGGATATTTTAAAAGAAATAGAACTCCTATTTCCTATTTAATTATAGTAAGACAGCTAAAAGACTTGGTTATAAACTATTTTAACAACTTTGAAATGAAAGGGAAGATTTAATCATTTCTCGTAATCTATGGGAAGCGCTGTTGCAGGATAGAAAATATATAACTGCAGCATATAAATTGATAAAAGAGAGGAAGTATAATAATTATATTCTTTTATCGATTACTGGAGAGAAATTGATATTCCCAGGCGACAATAAGATTTTGGAGGCATTTAAATTAACATTAAAGTCCGTATCCTTCAGAAATTGGTATCTACGAGCAGCTGATGATATTTAACAATGCATACTATACACTTTGCACAAATTTGATGTAAGAATTCACCCATATGCCCACATTGCTTTGATCAGACAGCAGATTTGCTTCACATGTTCTGGAGTTGTAAGTGCATTTATAAATTGTGGAATTCATTAAAATTGCAGTTACAAAAATGGGTTACCAAAATTAAACACTCTCTTGGGAGTTTATGATTCTTCATATTCCCCTGAGAATCTAAATAAATCAAAACAATTGTAATTATGAATATTTGCCTATTAATGAAATTATATATAGCCACAAATTGGTTGAACCCAGCCCAGACATCGTGGGAAAATTTCAGATTGTTGGCAATAAAACACATCTTAGCGCATAAACTGTTAATTAGTGATCACAAGAAAATATCAACAACATAAAAATCTGGGAGCAAATTTTAATATTATTTTGGCTTAAGAGGTTACTATCCACTTTTTCGGAACCAGAATATAGTCTAAATCAACCTTAGATTAGATAGAAAATGTACAGAAAAGACAGATTGTTGGCTTGGATTTGTTAATGTTGAATTTTTTTTTTTTTTATTATTTTCCTTTTGATTGTTAGTGCTGTACCTTTGATCAATACATGAGGTTGATATATATGTGAAATTAACCAATGGAAGCATTTTGTATATATTGTATATAATGTGTGAATTTGTAATATGGTTGTGAAAAATAATAAAAAATGATTATTGAAAAAAAAAAAAAAAGCATGAAGCTGAATTTAAAGAAGAAATTGGTGGGTCTATATCACAACGTCAAACTAACATAAGTTCGAACATTGTAACATCGAACCGAAAATTCCGAAACCCAATTATAACAAAAACACAGAACAGTGATTTTTTTCGCAGGGAAAAAGTATGAGTTCACACTAAAGTGGAGGAAATAGCAAAGCCCCAAAAATGGCCCACCGATTTTTTTCCCTGGGAAAAAAAATCGGTGTGCCATGGCTTCGCTATTTTTGGATTTCGGACTTTTGGGTTCGATATTACAACGTTCGAACTTATACAAGTTCAACATTGTAATATAGACCCGAAATGGGTATATTTAAAGAAAGCAAAGTTAGTATTTATTTTTCATTTTCAGATCATTTTTATCAGTAGGTTGCCTATTCCAGAAAATCTTGCTGATTTCAACATATCTGCTCAATTATTTATGCTAGATGTCATGGATAATATACTAGTGCAAATTGAGCAAACAGTGGAGTGGCATAGATTTATTTAAGTTGTATGCATATGAATGCATCTTGAAATGGTGGATTATAATTAGTGAGCCAGCATTTATGTTATACTATTCAGAAGTTTATTACTGTGAATCTAAGATGGGCATATCTTGTAGGGATTGAGAGTCACAGTCTCACTTCTTCTTCTTCTTTCGACTTTTCCCGGTTAAGGATCACCACAGCAGAACTCCAGTCCACTAATGATTGGCAGTAGATTATTTACGGGTGCCGAGGTGCCGAGGTGCCAGCTCGACACTCAACCTTCAACGAAGGCACACCCATTCTATGCATGTCTTTCGAACACCATTCGACCATGGGGAGGACATACAGACTCCACACAGAAGGCGCTCCAGCTGAGAATCGAATGGGAGAACCTCTTGTTGTGAGGTAACAACGCTACCGCTGCACCACCGTGGCTTAATCAGTCTCTCTACAAAATGATTTTGTAATAATGACAGTGTTGTGTGTATCTCATCCTTGAATGCTCTGAATGAAAGGCTTAGACATACTATAATTATAGTGGTCTGGTATGGATCAGGATATGGAAAGGAAGTAGTGGTATGTGAAGACCATCAAGAAAACAGTAAATCTGCAAAATAACTACTAACTACACATTTATACACATGGGAATGGCCTGAAAAGCCATTGTCTAGACTGCATGTGTACCATGCTTGTGTTAATTGTGACGGATGCTTATTCAAAACAGATGAACATGCATGTTATGAATTCTGCTACTGTATATCAACCACTGAAACCTGAGACAAAAGTTTTAACATGCATTATATTCTAGAATTTCTAGTATATAATAATGACTCTTATTAAGCAACGTGGAGCATGAAAACTTAATGAAGAGACAGAAAATTAATAATTTAGCTACTGCACCATTCAATGCTTCATCTAATTACCTGGAAGAAAGAGCTGTACATGTTTTGAAAGAGGAATTGAAGAAAGGTGAAGCTGTGGAAATGCAACTGTCTTAGTTCTTGTTTAATTACTGAAATGGTCCTCAGTTGACAACACGTCTGTCTGCAACAGAAATGCTGCTGCTGTGAAAGCCTAAATTTATGTTTCACTTGTTTCTGTCAGGTTTGAAAATAAAAATTCAGAGAAAACATTGGACACAGAAGCAGATTTTCGATAAACATAAAAAGCTGAGAAGCCTAGCATTTTAATGTATTTATTTATCCTTGCTGGGTGTCGGGCTGACAACTTGGCATCGTAAAAATCGACTGCCAATCATTTGTGGCGACCCCTAACCGAGAAAAGCCGAAAGACAGTTATATTATCCTTTATTAATCACTTAGCCCCACTAGGCTAGTAGTCTATTTTCAGTGGAGACACAAGATGGTATTTATACTGCTAGGGGAAATTTGGTCAGGACACTGAGGAACTTCCCCTGCTCTTTTTGATAGATGCTGTGGGATCTTTCACTTCAATATGAGTTACTACCAACTCAAGCTGATGAGACCTCAGTTTAACATCTCATCCCCCTCATCCTGCACTGCAGTATTAGCAATTGAGCTATGTTATGTGGGAACAGAACCCATAGCCTTCTGCACCATTGGAGGGTGTACTACCTTTTGTGCCACTGCCACTGTCATTTGACATATATAAAAAAGATGTCAAAGTGAGGAGTTACAATATCTATCCTAAATGGATCTTTGGTGTAACTGGAATTGCTCTGGATATAATGCAGTCATGCTTCATCTGTGTGTAAGTATACTGATCAAATATGACCAAGATAACTAGAGACAGTGCCAGCCTGTGAACCTAAAAAACAGTAGGAAGATTTGTTATACTGCACAGAGGTTCTCACATTTTGTTATCAGACGCAGATAATAAAGATGTACAGGTTGCATTTGAACCTGCTGTGATCAAAGACTGTTAAGAACCTGTACTATCCTGAGATAGCAGAATTATGAACCCTTGTGAATCATCAGATGTGCTTGTTGCCACCCATATAGACATTCTGTTTAAAAAACAAGTTTCTTATTCTTCTAAAAAAATAAGTTAGATAGTGTTAAAGCCTCTTCCTGGGAAAGAGTAAGGCTGTGCTCCAGTTTCATTGAAGGCCTAGTGGTGTATGCAGAACATTTTAGTTAGAATTTAAAAACTATGGTCCTTGGAATTGCAAACTAGTGGCTTATTGCCTACAACCATTTTACAGAAAAAAGTGTATAAAGGTCTCACTTTTCAAAGTGAATGCTATGATATTTTCCTGTACTAAGATGTTAGCATTCATGAAGCAGAGATTCTTAGCATAATAATGTGAGAGATACTATCTTGAGTATTTAATGGGTCATTCTAACTGGTATATTATGTTTCAGAACTGTGTAAGACTTTTCAATTAATATCCAGTCCAAACCAGTTCTTCCCTGCCATCATTTTTTTCTCTCGCTGCTGTGGTATACAGCATACACTTCTAAATTATGGGACTTCACACATTGCTTTTTGCTACTGCAACTGCTTGCCTTGGTGTTTGGATTACTTGTTAATATATTTAAATAATTGAAGGCAGTGGATTTTATTCAAAATTATTGCAGCTTTATCTCCCACTCTCATTCATCATTAGTCATCTGATGGTCTGGGTTGCAAGTGTTCAACATTCAGAAATACCCAGTTAGACACCATATCTGCTCCACATGTTGCTGTTTTGCAAATACAGGTATCTTTCACTGTATTCAGTATCCTGTTAAGGATTAATTTGATGTTTTTGTTATCATAAAATGTTAGCACCAAACAGGATGTGTAAACATTATTTAACCACACACCTACCAAAATTATAGGTGACAGCTTTGTTAAAACATTTTTTGCACATGGTTGTAGCCCCCCCCCCTGTATTTACATATACTAATCACACCCATATACTTGCATACACTAACTCTATGTTGACACAACCAAGAGGAAAAAAGAAACTTCTAGTAAAGGTAGGAAAAAAAGAACAAGTCATACAATTGCGATATTGCAGTAGAGATTATGTATATGGTTACTTTTGGGAGCGTGGACTGATAAAATAGCATTCCTGAAATTATCATTCTCTGAGTGGTAGCTCTCCAGTGCAGTATATGCTAGTGTTGTTTCTGTCTATTCTGTGTTGAAATACAACTTTTTACAGTAAGCCTTAAAACTGAAAAGTACAGTTGTGTACACTTACCATAAATGTAGCTGTTCGAGTGTATTCACTGTTGCAGTCATCACATTTGGGTTACCTGCTTGCAGTAGCCCTCAGTCGGCCTGATTATCAAAGTCTTGGGTCCTGCGTCAGTTGCTGTCTTATCTTCCATGACGTCAGGTAGTCAGGGGTATAAAGCATGCAGCTGATGCCATTACATCAGTTTTTCTTGCCCCAGATGTCAAGTGCCCCCATAATGGGAAGCAATTATATACAAGGTTACACCTCCAACAAAAAAGCAAATACACCAGAAAGCTTTAAGCATAGCAAGCAAGAATATAGGTATAGTCAATAGACATCAGGGGACTGGAGGGAGGGTAACCAGGACTGCATCACTGAATACACTTGAACATCTACATTTATGGTAAGTGTACACAACTGTGCTATGTTCTTCGTGTTTCACTGTTGCAGTCATCACATTTGGGTAGATTCCCAAAGCTAAGGATGGGAGGAGGTAATTAGATAGCATTAGGACCAGCTATAAGGCCCTGCAAGACTGCAGTGGCAAAGCCAGCTCTGGATTTAGAAAAAATTGACAAGTGGTAATGCTTGGTTGAATGTATGTACAGAACTCCAGGTAGCAGCTTCTAGCATGTCCCTGGTAGGGACACTTCTGAGAAAGGCTGCAGAGGTAGATGCAGCCCTGGTTGAATGTGGTCTTATCCCCTGTGGGGTAGGTTTTCCATGGTGCTTATTGCAGAAATGAATGCAATGGCCTATCCACTTAGAAATGGTTTGCTTTGAAATGGCCTTCCCCTCTGCCCCTGCAGCAAATGCAACCAGCAGCTGTTCAGATTTCCTGAGAGGCTTACTCCTGTCCAAGTAAAATTTAAGTTGTCTATGCATGTCCAAGGAGTGCAGTATTCATTCCCCTTTGTTCTGTGGATTGGAAAAGAAGGTTGGCAAATGAATGGGCTGATTGAGGGCCACAATGGATACCACCTTGGGCATGAAGGAGTGATTGGTCCTGAGGGACACCCTGTCCACATGAAAGATGATGAAAGGTTTCACTGCCATGAGGGCCTGTAATTCAGACACCCTTCTTGCTGAAGTGATGGCTAGAAGGAAGGCTGTTTTCCAAGAAAGGAATTTCAACTCTGCATTTGCAGCTGGCTCAAAGGGAGGTAGAGTGAGCTTTTCCAATACAAAGTTAAGGTCCCAGGCTGGAGTAGGGGCTCTCCTGGATGGTCTTAAGTTTTTGGCCCTTCTGAGGAATTACTTCAGCAGTGGATGAGAGAAGAGGGGTGGTTCTGTATTGTAATGAGCTGAAATGGCTGAGGCATGAATTTTGATGGAGGAAAAGGAAAGGCCCTTGTGAAGCACCTCAGTTAAGTATTGAAGAATAAGAGATAAATTGGGTGCTGCTGTGCCCATCCCCTGAGTTTGGCTCCAGGAACAGAATCTTTTCCATTTTTCAGTATAGGATTTTCTAGTACTAGGCCTGCTTGCCTCCAGAATGGCATCCATCACTTGCTTACTGATGGATGGTAACGGAGAGGTCAGGTAATTAGCCAGGCTACCAGGTTCAGGGTTTGAAGCTGAGGGTGCAGAATCTGGCCCTCCAGCTGGGACAGCAGGGCAGGGGTCTGAGGTAGGTGCCAGCAGTGACACAGTGCACAAGAGGGGCTACCAGTGTTGGCGTGGCCAGTCTGGTGCAATCATTATTGTCCTTGGTTTGTCCTGTTTGATCTTTAGTAGTACCTTGGAGAGGAGAGACAGAGGGGGAAAGGCATAAACTGATAGGTTTTTCCAGGTGACGGACAGGGCATCCACATTCCAAGCTTGTTTGTGGGGGAGTCCTTGTGCAGAATTTGTCCAACTGGTAGTTCTGGGGGAGGCAAACAGGTCTGTCTCTGGGCTCCCCCATTTGTTTCTCAACATGTTGAATATCTTTGGTTCCAGTTTCCACTCATGTGGGTCCATGAGATTTCTGCTTAGGTCATTTGCCAGTGTATTTAGCTTTCCTGGCAGGAACTGAGCCTGTAGGTGCACTTGGTAGCTCAAGGCTGTGTTCCACAGAGCCATGGCTAGTCTGCAGAGAGGGTATGAGTGGGTTCCCCCCTGCTTGTTTATGTACCTCATAACAGTGGTGTTGTCTGTCTTTACCAATAATTGTCCTGGAAGAATATAGTCCTTGAAGGCTGTCAGAGCATTCTGTACTGCTAACATTTCTTTTTAATTGATATCCAGGTGCATTTAACTTGGGTTCCATTTGCCCTGAATGCACTGCCCTGCCAAGTGAGCCCCTATGCATAGTCTGATGCATCTGTTGTTAGGGTTTTGGTGGCAGGGGGTAGAGTGAATGGCAGTCCCTTGTTTTGGTGGCAGGCCTCTGCCCACCAAAGGAACTCTATCTGTAGACAAGTTATGATAGGAATCATTGATTCCAGATCCTGAGAATGTTGACACCATAGGCTTTTTAGATACTATTGTAGTTTCCTCATATGCAGTCTTGCATATGGTATTAGTAGAATGCAACAGGCCATGAACCCCAGGGCTTGCAGTATTTTCCATGCAGATAGCTGGGTCTTTGTGGCCAGTAGTTTAAAGTAGGCTGTCAAATGAACTTGTTTCTCTGGCGTGAGGTAGGCCATCTGGGAAGTTGTATTCAAGCTTGCTCCCAGGAATACAATTTGTTGACAGGGTACAAAATGTGATTTCATTTCATTTATGGTGTACCCCAGAGCAGTTAACAATTTCTTTACAAATGCCAGGTGAGTTAATAGTATGTCCTGGCTTTCTGCCTGAATTAGACAATCGTCCAGGTATGGGTATATTTGAATATTTCTTTGCTTGCAAAATGCAATGATTGGAGCTAGGCACTTTGTGAATACCCTGGGCGCAGTAGATAAGGCAAAGGGCAATGCAGAGAACTGATAGTGCATGTAGCCTGCTCTGAAGCGTAGGTATCTTCTGCAAGATTCCCTTATTGGGATGTGCAGGTAGGTTTCCTTTAACCACAAATGGATGGAAGGTGCAAAACCAAAAACTAGGAAAATAACAAATGCACCAAGCCTCAGCACAGTTATATCCAATGTTGCCAACCAGGCATCTTTGCCTAGCATGGGAAGCAGCTGATGAAGAGTTAGCATCTTGAATTTTGGGATTACCAAAAATGTGTTTAGGATGGACAGTTCCAGGATTGGATGCCAGGAATTTTCTTTTCTGGGTACAAGGAAAAGTCTTGAGTAGAAACCTTGCCCCCATTCTTCTTCTGGGACAGGTTAAATAGCTCTGATGCTTAAAAGAGAGAGAACTTGCTTATGAGCCTCTGCCCACTGATTTGGGGGTAGGTCTGGCCAACCGTTTGGGCTTGGTAAGGAGTGGAAGTGGAATCTGTATCCTTGGGAAACTATATTTAAAACCCAACAAACCTCAACAAACATATCAGGCTGGTACTTTACCTGATGACATTAGTGATCACACCTTAACATACCTCATAAGGCATAAGAGTAATACTTCTAATACCCCTATCTTTAGAATCTCAAGAAGTCAGAAACATTTTAGCCCTCTCCTATTTAAAACTGAACTAAATGCCTGCAACTGGCACCCTCTAAAATCTCTCCCACTTGAAGATGCTGTTAAATACTTTAATGACAAATTTCTTTCAATCCTTGATAATCATGCTCCAAAACTAACCGTCAGATTGAAATCTAAACCTGCCCCCTGGCTAACCAAGGAAACAAGACAAAAATTGTTGCTTAGAAACAAATCCTGGATAAAATGGAGAACTAGTAAATCTCCCTCAGATCAACAAATCTTTAGATACTTAAGAAACTGTACCAAAAAAGCCATACTTTCAGATAAAAACAACTACTATAGTAATCTTCAGAAGGTAAATCATAACAATCCACGTAAGTTCTGGACAAACTTAAATAAACTTCTTCGCCCAGGACAGACTACAACTCCTTCCCCCTCCGGATCAGACCATAACTCAGCCCATGAAATTGCCAATGCCTTCAATTCCTTCTTTATTGACACCATTAACTCTCTGGCCTCTCACCTTTCCATTGATAATTCTAGCATCCCTGATCTCTCATCTTCCAATCTTCCAACCTTTAAACTACAACCCATCTCTACCACCTTTATCCAAAAATGTATCCAAAAACTTAAACCTTGCACTCCCTCTGCTGATCAGCTTCCATCTGAATTCCTTCAAAAAGCAGCAAATGAAATAGCCTATCCTATATCCATCCTCATAAACAGAACTATTAGTGAAGAAGCCATTCCTGATATCTGGAAAATCTCTTATGTTATCCCCTTACACAAAGGAGGTAGTTCTAATGAGTACTCTAATTATAGGCCCATCACACTCTTGTCACCACTAGCAAAAATTATGGAAAAATGTGTATACTATCAGCTAATGAACCACCTAACTAAACATAACACCATACCTGATATATGGAAAGTCTCTCATATCATCCCACTACATAAAGGTGGTAACTCTATCGACTACACAAACTTTAGACCCATTGCTCTTCTCTCACCTCTAGCTAAGATAATGGAAAAATGTATTCTATCTCTTACATAACATTGCCTCCTTTCCTTTGTTGATACCATCAACAACTCTTGTCACTGCCCTTTTCATTGACCTTTCTAAAGCTTTTGACATGGTAAACCACTCCTCCCTATTCACATCCTTGAATCCCTGTCATTTGACAACCTGGCTATAAAATGGTTTACTTCTTATCTAAGTAACAGACAACAAGCTGTTCTTTGGGACAACCATATCTCCTCCTTACTACCTGTTTCTATTGGAGTCCCACAGGGCTCCATTCTTGAGCCTCTCTTTACATAAACGATCTTAACACTGTAATCCCTCAGGCTACACTATTATTTGTTCATCTACCTCTTCAGGCTACTCTCTCTAACTCAAACTACTAGAAACTTGGTTTACTAGGCGTTACCTTCTCCTGAATGCTAAAAACTAAACTTCTCCTTTTCACTCCCACACCTCCTTTAAATTTCAACATCTTGTCTAATGATACCACTGTCATTACTCCTGACACAACAACTAAACTGCTAGGAATAACCATTGATAACAATCTCACTTTATAACATCATTAAAACTGTTAACAAAAAATAGGTTCTCTTTAAATTTCTTACACCTTCCTCCAGAGCTCTTTGAAGGCTAACCTAAATAAACTAGCAACTTGTTACAATAGCATTGCCGGCTTTGCCACCAGTAACCCTTTCAGAACACATCACTGTCACAACCTAAAACTCCAGGCTTGAGCTTCAAAACTGTCTTATGATCTCACAACCTATTGCCCACAAGATACTTTACCATCCTGAAAACACCCCAATACTATCACAACTGTTAGTCCCTCAAATCTGTAAAATCCCACAACTTAGCTGGAGACTCTCTGTTTACTAATACTGTAGGTAGGACATGGAATCTGCTACCTTAAACAAAAAAGCAGTACTTCCAAAACCACTGGCTTTGTTCCTGCAGGACTCCTGACTAACCTTCCGCACTTCTCCTACTTAACCTTAACTTTTTAATTAATACCTATACTTACTATTTTCTTTTGTCTTTGACTAATATCTTAGTTACTTTTTCTTTTTCTCTTGCCCTGTTGTTCTCCTCCTCTCCACCACCCTCTCTACTATCTCCACTTTACTTGACTCTCTTGTATTTCTAACATCTCTCTCTTTGATAATTTATAGCTAATCTTGAGCTTTTGACCTAGTACAATTTTTACATTTTGTTTTTGTGTTGTACTTATTACTAAATGTATATTCTTAGTATGCTTAAATTTTGTGTGAGACTAGCCCGGTTAACAAATGGAAAATGAAAATGAAAATAACATACTTACTAATTGCCAACATTGTAACAAAACCGTAATAACAATATTCTATCATCAGCTCTATTTATAGACCTGTCTAAAGCCTTTGATATGGTTAACCACCCCTGCTCATTCTTTCCTTAGAACCCAAGTCTATTCTCTGGTTTACCTCCTACCTCAACAACAGGAAACAGGCAGTTCTCTGGGATAACAAACTCTCTTCTCTTTTACCAATCTCTCTTGATGTCCCCCAAGGCTCTATTCTTGGTCCGCTTCTATTCTCCTTATTTATAAATGACCTTTAAGTAGCAATACCCCAGACCACATGCATACAATATGCTGATGATTCCACACTTATCTGTTCTGCCAAAACCATCTCAGAATTACAAACAATTACACAAAATGTATTTAACACTGTAGAGTCATGGTTCTTAAAACGCTGTCTGTTTTAAATGCTAAAAACAAACTCCTCCTATTTAAGCCCACTACTAAGTCCCCCATTAGAATTCTTTATCTCTTCCAGTAATGGCACATCACCTGACTCTACCACCAAGCTGCTAGATAACTGCCTTACCTTTGATAGTCACATCAATAATACTATTAAAACTGTAAATATTACAGAACCAAATGTTTTAACTCCTACAGCCAAAGCTACACTTGCCACCTATTTACACCAACCTAAAGAAAAATAATTTGTTGCGGAAATCTTGTCTAAACCTACAACAACTTCACTGGCTTGAACTAGAAAACTTGTTTCTTTCCCAACTTTCCTTTGTCCATAGGATTTTCTACCATCCTAATAATACACCAATACTATCCCTTTTTTTACTCCTTATGCCAACCTCAGTTCCAAATAAACTTCTAGTAACCTTAACCAAAGCTAACAACTGTGCTGGTGACTCCCTTTTCTCCAACACCATTGGTATGTATTGGAATCATCTTCCGACTGAACTAACTTCCATTCCATCCCAGGTTCTCTTTAAGCAAAACTCAAAATATACCTTAAAATCACTGGTTATGCTTTAACCCTGATTAAAACTATGTCTCTTTTCTTTCCTTCTCCACCTTCTCTTTTTTTTTACTACACTTTAAAGGCTGTCCTTCCTTCTCCATCCTTTTCTAGTAGATCCTCTCAAATCTACAAAAAATTATGATAGCATATTAACTAAATGGAATTTTTAATTTTTTAATGTTTTTTTTTTCCTTTTTTTGTCTGCCAGTTTTCTTGTCCAAAATGTTTTTTTTTTTTTTTTTTTTTAACCTTTGATTCTGTACAGGCTATGTATTTATATCCCTATAATGTAGTATTGTAAACTGACTTATCACCTCTTATTATTCTTTTTTTGTATTATGTAACTATTTGTCTCTATGTGGAACTTTTCTCCCCGGGCCTCTGCTGAAAATGGAAATATATCCAGTCGGACTAGCCCGGTTAACAAATGTAAAATAAAATAAATAAATAAACATTTGTCCTGGGTAATGAGTTCCTAATTTCTTGCATGCAGGACAATCTTTCCCCCTAAAAGAACAGTCAGTTGAGCAGGGCTTGGAAGGTTTAAAGTTAAGTCATTGAGACAGTTTACCATCTTACTACTCTCTGCTTTGGAAGTGGGAGCCCCCCACTGCTTAGGCCTGTGAGTACCTTGGGACTGAATCCTGGGCATTCTGCTGGTTTTGGGTTTGGACTGAGAAGGCCTGGAAGAGGCAGGAAAGGACCAATTCTTAGAGGGCCAATGCCTACTAAATCTGGGAGGCTGTACTTGCAGGAAATCTTTAACAGTTTGCATAGATTTAGCTTTTTCCTCCATCTTTTTAAGTACTTCTTCTGCTTTGTTGCCAAACAGGCGGTCTTGGTTTAAGGGAGCATCCAGTAATTTAGCTTTAACATGATCTGGCAAAGATTGCTCTTTAAGACAAGCATGCCTTCTAAGTACAGACCCAGTGATAGCAGCCCTGCAAGATGCCTCTAATGAATCAAAACCACATTGCAAAGTATGTTTTCCAACTTGTTCAGCAGAATGCATTAAATCCTGTAATTCTTTATTTTCAGCACAATCAGCAATCAACATCATTTTCTGTTTAAGCAATCCAATAATATGCTACTGATACTTTAACATATGAAACTGGCAGTTTAAGGCCCTAATGGCCAAAGTTGCAGAAGTGTATACCTTCTTACCCCATCTATCCAGCGCCCTGGAATCTCTATTAGAGGGGGTAGGATTTTTGGCAGTAGTAGCCTTAATGCCCTTGGGTCCCTGTGAAATGGTCTCA
This sequence comes from Protopterus annectens, assembly GCF_019279795.1. Taxonomy (NCBI): domain Eukaryota; kingdom Metazoa; phylum Chordata; order Ceratodontiformes; family Protopteridae; genus Protopterus; species Protopterus annectens. The sequence continues at coordinate 1,324,849,092 of NC_056743.1, forward strand.
GGATCTGCAGTAGGATTTTTAAAGAGGAACTTGTGAGAGTCAGCTACCCTGTAATACCTATCAGGTTTTCTGGGAGCAGGAGGTAAAGTGTCAAGGGCCAGGCTAGATTCAGAGAAGGCATCATCTACAATGTCCAGTACAGGAGGGATAGCTAAAGGCCTGTGTTGAGGCAGGAGTAAGAATTCCCTAAGCCTCTTTTTGGAGTCAGAGTAATCCTGGCTTTTTCAGTGGAAATGCTCCCTAAGAGTATGTAAGGTTTCACCAAAAGAGAAATCCTCTGGAGGGGAAGCAGAGGGAATGGAGTCCTCTGCATCAGAATCCTCAAAGGTAGATAAGGGTAAATCCTGGTCATCAGAGAAAACAGAAATTTCAGAATCCTGATCAGAAGAATCAGAAGGAAAATCAGTCCTAGGTCTCTTAGAGAGGGAAGGGTGGCTTCCCCTGATTAGAGTAATAAGGTCTTCAGCCATTCTTATAATTTGTTTTTTAGGTATAGGGGCCTGACCATGCAGTCTGGGCATTGGTTTTCTAGGCATGGATTGAGTTTTAGGCCTTGAAGAAGAAGATGGTGTCAGTTTAATATGCAAGTCAGTAGGCCTGAATACACCCTCAGAAGCCGGTACCTGCGCAGTGGCTCTGGAGCCATCCAAGGTAGAGACATATGCAGATTCCACAGTTGAAGAAGCATCTCGAGGCATACCAGACTCCGAATGGGTCTCAGTAGAGGCCTGCGAATCTGAAGTAGCGGGTATCAGGGGCTGAGAAAGCACCTCACTGAGTACTGGCAAACTGGCAACTAGCTTAGGAGAAGTGTCATCAGGAGCTTTGGACCTATGCGGTCTGTCTCTGTCTTTATCTTTGCATTTTTATGGAATGTCAGTAGGCAGGTGGCTTACTGAAGCCATTTCTGGATAATTGAACCGAGTACCAAAATATTTAGATGTGTAAATGAACCAACAACGAATAGTATGAGGTTTGAATAAGGCACAAAACCGACAGCAAGGTACGTCGTGGTCTGGGCTTAAGCAAGGAATGCAGTACAAATGAAAATATTTATGAGGTATTTGCTTTCCTCAAGAAATACAATTGTTAACTTTTACTGACATTAGTTTAGAGCAAGAAAAATTATCCAAAATGGGGTACTTAGTTTAGTTGAAGACTTCGGATCTGAAACTCGAAAACGAAAATTTCAGGAGTCGGCCGACTGGCACTTGAGAACTGCTTCTGCTTCAGGCATCGCACAGCAAGAAAGACTGATGTAATGGCATCATCTGCATGCTTTATACCCCTGACTACCTGACGTCATGGAAGATGAGACAGCAACCGACGCAGGACCCAAGACTTTGATAATCAGGCCGAATGAGGACTACTGCAAGCAGATAACCCAAATGTGATGACTACAACAGTGAAACACGAAGAACATCTAGGTCATCAGGGAGTCCATATCATGTGACCATACAGCAATACTGCCATCTGTAGGTTAGGTCCGGCTTACATATTAATATCTCCCTTGCAACACCAGAAAAGCAGTTTGAAGTAAACTGCAAACTTTTGAGTGATGGACTGCATTTAACCAATGACTTCATTCCTCTCACTAACGAGGATGCAGCATGATCTATCACAATGCACATTCTGATGAATGATACTATTAGTTTGTGTCCCAGTCAGCAAAACTAATTTATGAGTGTGTGTGTGTGTGTGTGTGTGTGTGTGTGTGTGTGTGTGTGTGTGTGTGTGTGTGTGTGTGTGTGTATTACTACGTCATTACTAATCCCATCCTTCTAGAACACATCTGGAAATAGCCCAGTTCAACATACTCCTGAAGAATGTGTTTGTTCATTTATTTGTTTGTTAAGTAGTAGTCTAACTACTACTTAAACAAATAAATGAACAAACACATTCTTCAGGAGCAGCACAAAGAAAGCATGTTGAACTGGACTATTTCCAGATGTGTTCTAGAAGGATGGGATTAGTAATGATGTAGTAATTTCTCATTCATTTTGCCAAAGTGTCCCTCTTCATAGGTGATCAGAGAATAACCAAGAGCAATAAACTGGCAAATGACAGGAAGGCAGTGTGAATGGATCAATAAATGATTCAATGCCTGTAAGTGACAATGATATAACCTGCTTTCCTCAGACAGCTGTAAATTAACCTGCACTTTTTTTCAGATCGCTCTGATCCCATTCCCAAGGGTCCTCCGGCTCGTGCTCCTCCACGTGCTGCTGCTCCACCGCCTCGTGCTGCAGCCACCCTACCTCCATCCAGAAATGCAGCTGTCCCACCACGCACTGGGGCTCCTCCCCCACCTCGTCCTGGTCCATTTAAGCAGTCTGCTCCTCAGAAGAACTCCAAACCAGTACGTATAGAAAGGGTACCTCATTACAGGATGGAATTAATGTATTTGTACTCTACTGTCTAAGGTTATACCAGAACAGTAAGTTTGCTGTTTTCCTTTGTTCATTGTGGAAGTAAAAAAATACAGGTTTGTGCAGGCAGGGGCTATGAGAAACTATTTGCTATGAGTCTGTACACTTCTAACGAATATTTGAATTTCATAGGTAAAACAGAAGGTGCCATCTCCTGGAACACTGCTACACTGACAGCCTTAATGATAACTCTCGTATAATGGGTCATGTTGCTTAAATACAAAAACTCACACATTAAACTGCAACATCGACTTGCAAGGCTGGTCGCCATCATGGTTTATACCCTTTGTTAAAAAAAAATACTTCAAAGGGCCACCTTCAGTAATGCATACTTCATTCCATGACTGAAGTTGAGCCCATGAAGCTTACACAAAAAAATGCTTTACACTAACTATCTGATAGATTATGGAGTATTGTAATATGCAAAGCTTTCTGTAGTTACACTTTCTATAGGAAAAGATCTTGAAATTCCTTGAATGTGACAGGATAGAAGAGCTGTCAAATATGAAATGTAAGTGTTCCATATACATTTTGTGAACAGATACGAATCTTATGATAGCAAGTGTTATGTGTAAACACAATCCCTGTGAGTCTACTAACCTTTACATAATGTATGGTGCCATACTACATTAAAAAGTGTACAACATTATTTTGTGACACCAGAGTTGCTAGCAGTTTCTCTTCAGTTATTTGTTCCACATAACTGCAAAATATATCTGGCTCTGAATGACTTTCTCTAATGCTTCATGCTGTATCTAGACATCCAAGAATTCAGCCCTATTGACTATACATTTCTAGTAAAGTTCTTTATGACCTTTCTCACCTTGCAGGAGTTTTGTAATTATTTTCACTATGATTCCAGTCTGGGATACAGAAATGAATGAATTTATCCTTATCCCTAACTCCCCATGCATCTGCCTGGTTAAACAGGTAAAGGAGACCTTGCAATGGGCCGTCCATGCTGGCTGTGCCTCACTTCCATAAGGAATATTGACATGCATGCAGCCCTAGCCTTCCCCTGAAGCGTGGGAAGTAGCTTCCCCAGTCTCCAGAAGGGACACAGCATTTACCTGTTTGCTTCCCAAACACTTGCAACCTTTCCCCTCAGGAGAGGTGAGTGGGACATAACCCTTTACTCCACCCCTCCTTGCCTGGGTTTTCCAGTGCTGGTTCTACTAATCAAACCCCAGTCTCCTGGGACACAGTCAGGGCTCCATCCTTCAGTGCCATGGAGCCAGACTTACTGCACAGGATGTTGATAATTCTAAAGGTGCTTACAAATACAAACTACAAACTTTGGGCTCCACCCAAGCCTATAATTCACCACCAATCACAACAAAGCTTGAGATGCAGCAGGGAAATATTCAATATAGTGAGGTTAGAAATGTAATGGCAGCTAATTTTATAGAAATATTTGCATATATTGTGGGGGTCTCCACAAAATAATTTTGTAATAATGACAGTGTTTTATATATGTCATCCTTGAATGCCCAGAATTAATGGTTTAAAAATACTATTGGTATAGTGATCTAACATTGATCAGGAAATGGAAAGGAAGTAGTATTTATTTATTTGTTTGTCTTTGTTGACTGGGAAAAGTCTGACTGGGTAAAATCCATTTTCAGCAGAGGCCCTGGAAGAAAAGCTCCATGTTTAAGTTACACATAAAGCACATTTACAATTGCAGGGTAAAACATGATCTTATTTACATGGTTTTTATATATTTCTTACATAAACACCTCATTTTAACACAAAAAACAAGAGAGAAAGTAACATAGATTGGCTAATTATTGAATAGAAAAATAAAATACAATAATAGTTAACGGATTTATAGCATGATGGCTACAGGGAAAAGATCAAACTGGGGTGTTTTTGAGGTTAGTCATAATTTACAGACAGACAAGTAATAATGTAGCTTAGAGAATGGCCTTATTGTATATCACTACCCTGATTGGAGAACGAGCGTTCCTCAGCAGGGTATTAATGTACAAGTAATGCCCACTGAGGAGAACAAGTCCGCCACTTCACGGCAGCTTATCAAACCACCATGGAGCTCGGACTGAGAAAACAAAATGGCCACCATTATTTTACGCTCACTAAACAGCGGTTTTACTGTTTAGCGAGTCTAAAATGTGAAAAAAAAGAATGCAACAAAAAAAAGGTATGTGTGTGTTTGTCTGTGAGTCACTGTATGCATGCGTGTCAGTGAAAGTGAGAGCGAGTGAGCCGTTATTTTACACTTGCTAAGCAGCTCTTTTGCTTTTTAGCGAGTGTAAAAGAAAAATGAAAAAATAAAGCCTGTGTGAGAGACTGTATGCGTGTATGAGAGTGTGAGAGAGAGGGAGCGATCATGAGTGTATGTGTGTTTCTGTCTGCATGTGTGAGTGAATGCATGCATGAAAGCAGAGACTGTGTGTGTGTGTGTGTGTGTGTGTGTGTGTGTGTGTGTGTGTGTGTGTGTGTGTGTGTGTGTGTGTGTGTTAGAGTGAGAGAGATCTACAGAGTGAGAGAGAAACTGACAGTGAATTGTGAGTTAATGCATGTATGTAAGCAGAGGAGACTGTGTTTGAGAGAGAATGAGACTGAATGCATGTATGAAAGCAGCTGGAGACTGTGAGAGACTGAGAAAGAAGATGAGACAGATTGTGTGTGAGTGAATGTGTGTATGAAAGCAGAGGAAACTGTGTGCATATGTATGTGTGTGAAAGCAGAATTGACTGTATGTGTGTATGGGAGAGAGAATGGGCTGTATGTAAAACTGTTGTGTTTCACTTGCTTATAATTATTTAAGCACTATATTATTTTGTATATATGTTTGATGTAAAATGCTTGCTCCAACACCATTAACATAAACTATAGCAAGTTTGAAACAGTAGACGGAGGAACTATTTTACATTAAAAATATATTAAAACAATAATATAGTACTTAAAAAATAAATAAACAAGTAAAACACAACTATTTTACAGACAGCCCATTCTCTAAGTGCAATAATGCCCTCCAGGTTGTGTGTTAATGTGTAATTAACGCCTTCTGCCTGTGGCGTCAGGCCTCATAACACCCTTGGGCTGGCTTTAATTACACATTAACACACATCCTGTCAGACATTACTGTTTGCTTAAAAATTGATGATGAAAGATATGAAAAGAGAAAGTCTGGAAATGAGCAGGACGTTAAATGGACAGAGGAGGAACTGTAGTTAGTGGTGGAGCATAAGAGAAAGGGGACGAGTAAGAGTTTAGGAAATAAGTGCAGGAGGAGTGAGAAAAGGTAAAAGATCGAGAAGCAAAGTGGCTATAAGATTGGGAGAAAAGTAATCTCAGTAAAGCTAGCCAGGCAAGCAGGAAGAACAGAGCCATCATGGGCATGGGTGCTGTTTAAGCAAAGTTTTGAAACTATTTTGGTTTTCTATATGTTTTAACTGTGCGTGGATTTCATTTCACAGTTTTGCCACATAATATGAGTTGACAGAGTCTCCAACAGTGTTGAATGTCTTACTGGTACATAGTAAGATTTTACTGCTAGAGTGAAGGTGTCTAGTAGGTGAATAGTACAGCAGAGTATTTTGTAATGATGGGCATTTGTCAGAACAGCACAATAGGCTGATGTAGCTTTATACCTATTAGGCTGGGATGGCAAGAGCATTTCCAAACATGAATTCATTGGACATAGTTCATGGATACCCTCTGATTTCATTTAATGTTTGAATATGGGACACCCGCTGTTCAAAATCTGCATACTGGTGCTGATATGATATGCCTGGCTCTACTCATGCAGGTAGAATATACTCTGTCACGGGGCATTTTACTTCTACAACAGTACAGTGAAGCTTGATGAAAGAAGGGTTAGCTGGATTGTGCCACAATGAACTGAGGTAATTCAGTGAGACAACAAGTATGAATTCCCCATCAACAGAGTCATCATTGGTGAAAGTAGTACTAAATTTCATGTATTATGTCTTTACCTTAAATGTGACTGGGGCAATTTATCAAAAAGTTTATCAGCACAACAGCATTCCCCTTGGAAATGGAGTCTGTTCTACTTTTGACGCGGTAGGAGTTATTGTCCTCCAAACCACTCCCTCTCTTAAATTAATGAATCTGCTGGTCCAAGCTTAACAAATAAAAATAGTATTAATTTAGTCAATATTGCTTTTTTACAAACTGTTCTATGAAATATGCAATCTTTTAATATCACTAATAAAACATGAAGTTTGTGTATCTTGATTGATGTTCTTGGAAAATTTACTTTGGAGAGTTTCTTTCAGTCAGTTTTCATTAACTTTCTTTAAAGTGACCAAGAATAAGGAAATTATTTTTATGCTGAACTGAAAACTGATGAAATCTTTGCAGGAACTCTTTGGCCTACTGCTTCATATTTCCGTTCACAGTCTTTTTTAGTTAACGGTTTGTTCCACAACTTCACTGCAGTGCACAAGGAGAACCTTTCTTGATGCTGTCAAATTATCTAGCATTGCAAGGGGGAAAATAGTGGGCATAATAATGAACTTACTAAGCTCGGCACTAATCCCTACATCACTCGATGGGTTGCCAACTGGCTTACTGACAGAACCCAGACTGTAAAAGTAGCTGACTACAAATCCAGCTCCAGACAAGTGACAAGTGGAGTACCTCAGGGTTCAGTCCTGGGACCGCTCTTGTTTGGCATCTACTTCTCTGAAGTACACACCAACACTAAGGGACTCTGGCTAACAAAGTTCGCAGATGACTGCAAACTGGGAGCCATTACTGAATCCTCAAATTATATGGATGTTCTACAAAAGGGCCTTACAAAAACAGATGCTTGGTGCCAGAGCCATGGGCTCAAGCTTAATGCCAAGAAATGTATAATTATCCTCTTTGGGAAAAACCATGTACCCATGAATTGCCACACAGGTGGCAGTACACTAAACACCAAAAGTGTGATGAGAGACTTAGGGACACAGGTGGACAGTGGTCTCACCTTTGATAACCACATCACCACAACAGTCAGGAAATCCTTCTATGTGGCACACCTCATCACTAAAGGCTTTTCATCCAGAAAAAAGGAGGCCATTGTCCCACTGTACTCATCCCTCATTAGACCCATTATAGAGTACAACACCCTGTTTGGTATGTACCTCACAAGACATCTGCAACAGCAGGAAAGGCCGCAGAAATACCTCACTAAAAGAATCACAGGCCTAAAGCAGATGCCCTATGTTGACCATCTAAAAAAACTCCAGCTATACTCTGTGGCATATTGTCTACTCAGAGGCGATCTCTGCTTAATATACAAGGCCATGTCAAACCTTGAGCTGTTGAACATACTCCACTTAAAAAAATCCCAATCCCTCAGAGCCACACGCTCCAAAGATCTAAACCTTGTCATTACAATGAACAAAATATGCTGGAGGGATAAGTTCCTGACCCAGAGACTCCCCATACTCTGGAATAGACTGCCCATACATGTCAAGCAGAGCGCCTCCTTGGCAGTCTTCAAAAAGAACCTTGATGATTGGATGGGCGATAGGAAATTCACCCCAGGGATGATGTCAGTCGCCCTGCTAGACAGGGGTCCAGGGAAGTAAATATTGTGAGAAGAAATATCCAGGGAATTGTTATGGCTAGGCTTGTATAGGCCCTAGGGCTGATAGCCTAGTACCAACCTATGAACCTATAAAAGAAAGCCATATGCAGAAAAGGGTTAAAAATCCAAAGCTGCACTCTATATTGTGACAATACTATTTATTTATTTATTTATGTATGTATGTATGTATGTATGTATGTGTTTGCTTGGTTATTCTATATACCTTTCCCGTCTGCATCTGCCAAACATCAGCCTCCGCTTAGGTTTTGAGCCCATTCGTTCATATATTACACAAACCACTTAGAGACCTCTAGTGGACCAAGAAATGACTTTAGAAGGCAGGGAAGAAGGGCAGTTGTGGTGTTTACTTGCTGCCATTTGTTTTTCCCATCAGCAGAATAAAAGGTAACAGCCTTTCTTTGAAAACTACATGGAGGCTCCCACTTTGACAGACATCAGTAATGTCATCATTAAACTCAAGGATTTGCCAATCTTCTTTACCTTCAGGTAAGCTCCACCCATTTTAATTCCTAGATTGCATTTCTTTCCTTTTCATTTGCTGTAATACCTTCCTAGGTTTTAGGATTACCAGCCCTCTCTTCCATTCCTCTCAACCTCTTAACGCAAGAATTCTAAACAAAGCTAAAAATATTGGAGTTTCAAAGGCCCCATGTCAGGGAAATATGTTAAATATTATTCTTACAAACTTATTCTAGTTGCTGCAATAACAGGATTTGCATTAGCATGCATTTTCTGAAGGATATGAAATCTGAAACGCAAATGCCTATCATTATTATTGACTTCAATCCTTAATGATTTGCTAGAAAAATCACACATTTCATGAGGAAAAGACCACAAATATGAGGCAAAAATCATTAGTTTTCATGAACTGATGCATATCAGTCTAGAACCTTACTTAACTGGAATCAGTACTTTGATGCCTTTTAACAAGCTTCTTTTGTATATGGATAGCTATTCCTTTCTAGCAGCTAATCATCACTTTAGGCTACGTCTTTACCACTAATCTGTGTACTTGTAACAATACTGAGACAGTTCTCATTTCCACCTCCACAGCAACACTCATCATAGGTGGCTGAGCAGTAACTTTTGCACTCTTGCTAAACTTAGCAGGCAACTCCAATACTTCAACAAAACAACCAAAGCCAGAAATGAGATAAGAGAAAACAATGGTCAGCACTGCACAAAGGTAATAGCAAATGATATCCACTACTCAGACCAAGAAGACATAGCCAGTCTACTAGCAGATAAATTTAACTCAAACTTCATCACCATCTCCCCTCAAAATTCCCAGATAACATAACGGCATGTACACCGCCCCCATATCTCCCATGAACAAGTCTCTAAGGCATTATCCAAGGCCAAGAATGCCACTTCTATGGGGCCAGATAACATACTAGGATGCCTACTGGCTAGCCTGAAACAGGACCTGTCAACACCCCCCCAACAGAGATTATTCACTATCATCATCCAAACAGGCTATGTGCCAGGTGAATGCAGGACAACAACAGTCATCCCCCTGCACAAGGCTACGGTGTCAACTGACCCAGGTAACTACAGACACATAAGTCTGATGAGCATCATCTGTAAGGCTATGGAAAGGATCATTATGGAATTAATAAACAAGGGCATGGGCTACCTACAAACTCTTGGCCCAAGTCAGTTCATTTTTTTCAAGGGTAAACTCTCCCTATTCAACCTGGGTAATTTCTTCAAGAAGGATACTGAAACAGTGGATATGGAAAAATCAGTACACACTGCATATCCAGCACTTGCCAAGGCATTCAACTTCATTCCACACTCAGGTGTTGTTAATAAATATTCCCATCTAAATGTCAATCACTGTGTAACTCAATGGATAGTAAATTGGCTTACGTACAGAACCCAGAAAATTAGGGTGGGTGGCTCAATCTCCTCCAAAAGATCTGTCACCAGCAGTGTACCACAGATGTCTTCCTTGGGCCACTCCTCTTTGGCATTTACTTATTCACATCAAAGCCAATGCTAAGGGTTTGTGGCTCACCATGATTACTGATGACTGTAAACTAGGTGCTGTTATTAACTCCGAGGGCACCAAAATCCTCCAAGAGGGCTTTTCCATACAAATAGCTATTCTCAAAACTGTGGTCTAAAACTAAATGCCAAAAGTGTGTAATAGTATCTTTCAGCAAGCAAGATGTCCTCTGAAACTCTCACATTAACACCCCCCCCCACCCGCCCAAAAAAATCGAACAAGCAGTTAGGGACCTAGGAACCTATGTAGACTAAGAACTGTCTTTTGATCATAATGTATCTACTATTATAAGACAGCCCTTTGTCATTGTGCAGCTTATTAGTAAGGGTAAGACATCCAGGTACAGAGATATGACCATTGTACTTTGCATTTATTTATTTATTTATCTATCTTTTTTTTCCTAAACAGCTGCTTTATTAACAAAAGAATCATTTAAACATTAAGTACAATCCACATGCATAGTGCATGACTCTCTTCTAGCGGTTGGTCTGTTCAGACACTAATATCTTTCAAACTGCCGCTATTAAGTTTATATACACGAGGCTCAACCCAGTACCATTTCGAGCATCACTTGTATTAAGTTGCACCACTATTTTTATTCAGTCTTTTCATAATCAATCTCCTTTTCCCATTTTCTACATGGGGTTGGGGTGTCATTCATGTCAACTATTGCCATCTCTCTCTATTCCCTGCCACACTCCTGCCTTCTTTAACACTCATGCCTGACTGTCGCAGGGCTTCTCTCACACAATCCATCCACCTCTTTGCTGGATACCTGTATTTCTTCTTGCCTTCTTTCTGTCCATCCCAAATCTTCTTCACTGGATTGTTTTCTGCTTTTCTGCACGTGCTGAACCACCATAATCTGTTCTCTTTAAAATGTTCCGTAATTGGAGCATATTAGGCTTCTGCTCTGATGTCCTCATTTCTTTTTCTGTCTCACAGTGTGCATCCTACCATTCATCTCAGGCACTTCATCTCCATCAGCTCTAACTTCCTCAACTGCACTGCCTTTACTGCTCAGGTTTCCATACCATACCATAGCACTGGTTTCACCACTGTTTTGTACACTTTACTGTTTAGCTTCTTTGGCAATGTCTTTTAACAGCCTCAAACTATTGCTTTTTCTTTTAAGCTTTTTTTTACATCAGTTCTAAAATCTCTTACTCTGAAGTTAAAGACTTTTCTCCCAAATTTTCCATTTTCATTTATGGAAAGAGTTGGTGCTATCTTTTAATACCCCCTTTCCCTTTCCTTTATTTCTTCCATTAGCTGCTTAGCCTTGCCAGTGTTTGATACATGTGCTGCTTTTCATGAACTCTTTATCACATGCTTAGCAACTGTACCACTCCATTTTTTTTAATTTTCCTGAATTATTTCCTTCAACTGAATTTTTTTGTATCTAACCAGTCCTCCAAAGTTATTTGAACTATTTCATCCCTCTCTACTGTTTTCTTTAAAATGGCTCACAACTACCTCTAATTTCTTATTTTTTTTCTTTTCTAACCAATTTATTTGTAATCTCCAAAGTTTAGGTGTATCAATCCTGCTACAGCTGCCCAATTCTGTTTTGGCTAATGTATAATCTGATATTGAGATGGGATGTGTCAGCATCCCATGCAATAGATATTTGTGTTGTCTGGTACTGTAAAAGCTGTCAAGATATAACTGTATCCCAAATTGCCTAGACTTTAATGTGCATCCTTTGTTACCAATCCAGCTCTCACCCACATCTATCAACCCATACACTTTAATTAAATTCTAAAGTATCTTTCCTTCCAGTTATATCCCAACTTGTCTAGGACCTTTATTCACATCTTCTGTTGAGGTCATTAAATTCCACTGTCCCCCCAATACACCAATTTCCTCAATAAATTATTTTGCTTCTGACAGTAGCTTTTTAATATCTCCTTAGTTAGTCTTTGGTGGCAAGTAGAAATATTCCAGTGCTATTCTCATTCCTCCCCAATATCATCTTACTAAAACATATCTCCCACCTCTCTTCAAATCTCTCTTCCTCAAGATTTATTAAAATTCACCTACTAGTTGTGAGAGTTGAAATATTCTGCTTTCAGTCAATTCTGCTTTCAGTATAACGAACAGATTAAAAATGGCTTTCAGTGGATTTTTCTGAAAATGTAAAATAAATATTCTGCTTTTCAGTGTAGTACAGACTGCACTTAGTTTGAACTTCTGGCAAAAACATATAGCTTGGCATTCATTGTTATTAGAAGTCAGAAGTAAAATATTTACCACAGATGTTCAGGACAAGGTGATCAGGCTTGACACGAAGATCAGTTGTGGAAGAATTTTCTGCTGTCAGTCACTAGATGCTGGTGAAGTTAGGTCCGACAATATGACCCACTCTCTGTATTTCACCAACTGCCTGAAGAAAAATTACCGTACTGTGCTGCAGTGTTTGTCCTCCAGTCAATGAACAAAGTTTTAGGAAAGAAGAGTTGAATCAAAAGAAGAACTGCGCAGGAATGTTGCACTGTGAGAGGCACCTCTGCAGGTCACCTCCCTGGTTGTTTTGACTGGTCTGGTCTTGCCACTGTAAAATTTAAATACTACACTAAAAGGTAGTCTGCACCACTACTCAATGAAAACAATAAGACGGTTCATCTGATACAACATTCTTTACTCTGCATATGAAGTAGATGTCTAGTATAACAATTAAAGATATACACAAATAACAAAGCCATACTTCAGCTTACAGCATCAGATCTGCAAGAATCAAAGTCTCTCATACAAAAGAAAAAGTCCCAATCTTTATGTCTTTTTTGCCTGCATCAGCAGTTTAGAGAATTTGCCAGAATAATAAGTCTTTCCTTTGAAGCTGGTTTGCTAACAGTTTTTTTTTATATCTCAAACATTCTGTTCCTGAAGAATAACTCCTCGGCCTTGCTCTTATCTTTCATGTCCTGTTGACAAGACACAGCTGCATACAAGAGTTCATCTTGACCTGCTTGTAGATAGAGAATTTCACAATAGTGCAGACCACCTTTTAGTGTAGTATTTAAATTTTGCACTAGTTAATATTATCACTCCCCTTTCCTGTGCCTTTTGCATTTGCAAAATATCTTGCTTCAAAACCTTTCTTGACTAATACCTCGTGTTCTTTTCTGTTTATTGTGTTTCTTGAAGTGCCCCCCTTTTATGTAATTCTGAACTTTTTAAATTTCTCTTTATCTATGAGTCTGTTAACATTTCAAATAGCTATTCACATGATATCTTACTTACGGTACTCCCTTTAGCTTCCATCCTGCTCTCTACTTTTTGAGTAATGGAAGTGGATCTTCATAGTCTGTTTTACATCACTGAGAGAACTATAGACCTCTCCATCTCTTTCCTCCATTCTCCCTTTAGCAGCTCAATTTTAAACCAAAACACATCCCTATAACAGGCAAATCACAAACTAAAGACATAGCTATCCTCTTCCTGTTATTGTAACGTGAGTGAGTGCTCTTAATAGATGCTGTGAATGTATGTTAGACATTGCCATTTCCCCAGCCCTGCTTGGCTCACCCTCATGTTTTACATATTTAATTTTAAATTTCCTTCTCTCTTTTCCTCATTGGTCATTGCTCTGCACTTTGTAAAATTTTCTAAGTACATGCTTTCTTTACTACTTTTACATGGAGTGACCACCTAGTTATTGCGAGACTCTCTTAATTTCCCTCTGTTTTTGCTCCCCAGTTCCACCTTTGCCATCTTTATACTGCATAATATTCAGAACATATTAATGTTCCAGCTCTATCATTCATGTAATATCTTTTTTAATGTATTTATCAGTATACCAGCACAAAACTAAATTAAATCTTCAAGTTTTCCATCTTAACTCATTCAAGCCTATAAGCGCCTTTCTTGTATTTTCCAGTTAACACCCATAGCTCCTTATGGTGTCCACACCTTTTTTGGGTCTAGCTTCTTTTACTAGATAATAATAGGCAGTATTATAAAAGGAAAGTAATAATTAACAAATGGCACTAAGATTATTAATGTAGGATGTCCCACAGTGGAGAAATTAATCACTTTTTGCCACTCATTATACATAGTTTCATAACTAAGATACCTACATGCTATTGATGGATATGGTGTGAAATAGTATGGAGGGAGACAGGAAATTTCATTGTCAATGTTCATTTATATCACATTATACCATGACCCCCCCATTAATATTCCAAAACGTGCACGCTGATTGGCCAGCATGCACGTTGTAAATCGACTTATACTAATGGAAAAAGGTCCGGTCTCCCGGACTTTTTCCAGTAGTATAAGTCTTTTTTAAAACACTGTCTCGCTATGTTAAAGGAGTTTAACATAGCGACACAGGTTTAAAAAAAGCAACAGAGATCTCCGTTGCTTTTTTTAAAGCTGTCTTGCTATGTTAAACTCCTTTAACATAGCGACACAGTGTGTAAAAAGCAATGGAGATTTTGCTTTCTCTGTTGCTTTTTTCAAAACTGTCTCACTATGTTAAATGGGTTTAACATAGCGAGACAGCTTTAAAATAAGCAACGGAGATCTCCGTTGCTTATTTTAAAGCTGTCTCGCTATGTTAAACCCATTTAACATAGTGAAACAGTAAAAAGCAATGGAGATCTTGCTTTCTCCCTTGCTTTTGCCCACAGCTCTGATGTACTGCGTAGGCATGTGCAGTACATCAGAACTTCCGCGGAATACCAGACAGCTGCGGAAGGGCAGCAAGGAGGCATTATACAATGTCATTATTTAAGAAAAGTAATTATTTTTTTTCTTAAATAATGTCATTGTATAATAGCAATAACCCACTTCTGGGTGTGGGTAATGCTGGATTTACAAACGGTTGACTTTGTTTTTTCGCCCTCGGGACCAAACCACGCCAACCGTGAGTAAATCCAGCATTACCCACACCCAGGCGTGGGTTATTGCTATAATATATGGGAGATACTGCAACTTTTTCTAGTTATTATGACAACAGACAATATGTCCATATGCATGTGATACTTCAACAAACAAATGACTTGCAAACTATTGTGTAGCATCAAATGAAACTTTAGGTATTGCTGAAGAAAACATTTGTTGTTATTTGCACTAAGCTGTACATCTTGAGAGATATTCAGTGTTATTTATATTGCTAATTATTACAATCAAGCATGTGTTTTCATATTTCTATAAATACTATAAATATCCTCAATAAACATGTATCCAGACAGGAATTTCCTGCTGTCTTGTCAAAGCTTATGTCTGGTTAACAAAATTGTTCTAACAATATATGTCTATGTTGTATAGTTTACAAGGCATGACAATTTGTTGATGAAAGTTTACCAAAAATATAACTCTGGAGTTGTCTGTATTATAATATATTATAGTATTTATGGAAATACTATGAATGTGCTGACTGTTATTGCTGCAAAGGATACGTCTTAATGATAACATTGCTATTTGTACAGTTTTAATAGCTTTATTGTTCACAAAGTACTTACATTTGTTTATTTTATGCCTTTAAGTTGACTTTTCAGAAAATGCTGTGGAATGAAGAGTGTGTGTAGGTTGCTAAAGGTGTGAGGTTCCACATGACATAGATGCTAATGAATCCCCTAAGAGTGTTTGTCATATTTGCTATAAAAATACCAGAATTTTAACATACCTGGTCATTATTAACGAGAGTGATAACCTTATAAATAAAAATTTAATATAGTCCATCCAGCTTTGTTCACAATTTCTAAAATGTTATATCCAAAAAAAATCACTGCCATATTTCTATCCCTCTACCCCTCCTCCCCGTGCTCAGTTTTTATACAGTCTTAGTTTAAAGATCTTGTTCACATTCCTCTTTTTCCTCCAGTAAACTAATCTATCACTGTCATGGCTTGCGAGGCACCCTTTTGGTATTCTTCTCTATTTATTGGTATTAGTCTTGCATCTTCTTATGACAGACCAGAAAGGGTTTAGTTGGCCATCTTTCTCTCTCTTTATCTCTTTGCCTGTATGCATGTTTTTTACTTCATCTCCTTCCTCAGTCAAACTTCACTAACTCGTAAGCTGAAATAAATTAACTGGATAAATTAACTTGAACTTCGTTTAATGCTGTGCATTCCTTGAAGAGGGGAATACATTTGTTTCTTTTCATTCTATTCCCTGCAGAGTAGTTTTGGTCAACAAATTATCTACCCCCTTCAACTTGCAAAACTTCCTTTTTTCCACAACTTGAACAGAAGCCTTTCTTTCAGTTGGTATATTTGAATTTTTATCATTATAGATGTAAGAAACATATTAGAGGTATGTTCCTGTACAAACATTCAATGTACATGATCAGTAATCTTTTTTTTCTTGAGACATCCTTGTCCATTTATTTAACTGTGCTACCATAAACCCTCTACAGTTTCCACCTTCAGCACCTTCTGGTTTATTTCAAAATCTCAAAGTCTCTTTTATCCCAAATCTTCCAGTGCTAATATTTTTTCTTTTACTACTTTTCGAATATTCTTTATTTCTGTTATTCTAGCAGTGTGCTCTCCATCAATACTGTCAGGCTCTTGTGACAGTACATTTTCCATAACTTCCAATTGTTTATCAATTTTTCTAAAATACCCAGAAATAGATTCATCTCATTGCACCTTTAAGCTGTTCTCTGTCTTTGTGTTTTTTTGCATTCTCACTCAAGGATTTTGATAGATGAGTTCCATTTCTCACTATGTGGTGCTTTTCCTCCTTTTATCTACCCTTGGTCATTAAGATAATTCAAGTAGAGGGAATCTTCAGTCTTTAATTTCTTCTCTCCTCTTTATAAAGAAGACATTTATCAGTATTAAACTTCACGCATGATGGAGGCCTAGGGGTTAGGCCTCATTAGTACTGCACCATACTGAAAGTTTATTGTGGACTATAATCTACTTATTAGACTGATCATTGAGTATAATGCCCCTTTTGGCATGCACCTGTCCAGACATTTGACATAACTTGAATGCCCATAGCATTTTGTCACCAATAAAATCAAGGTTCTAAATCATAAGAACTATAGTAATTATATTAAAGACGTGTCCCTATTTTCTGTTTCATAAAGGTTTGCTGAGGGGTGACCTCTGCCTTGCATATAACATCTTAACAGATCCTATCTTCTCAGACCTACTGCATATTCACAAGTCCATTGGTGGCATGAACCCTCACTCAAGAGATCATAATCTCTTCTGCAACACAAATAGAACATGTCTGAGGGTTAGATATTATTCACAGAGAATTTCACTTCTTTTGAATTGTCTTTCTGTCTGCATAAAACAAAATATTTATCTTACTGTATTCAGATGTAATTTGGATGAATGGATGGGAAGATGCAAATGTATCCCTGCATAAGTAGCCCTGGTCCTAACTGAAAGGGTTAACATGTAAATGTTTTGCTTGCCATGGGTTATTCATATTTAAATTACAAGCTTAAAAACTTCATGGGAATACATATCTAGGCTCCTAAAATTCCTTCATAGTCAATAGCCTAGTAAACAATTATTAAACTATGAAACTATGTGTCATCACTGAGTCTACCTGCAATGGCTGTATGGGCTTTCCAGTTACAGGTATTACAATCCATTGGTTTTACCATACTGCTTTGTGTCTTGGTATTTAATGACTTAGGAGCATCCTCCCAAAACATGGACCAGTTTTGCAACTGGTAGGCAGTCATCACTGATACTTTTTCAGTGGGCTGAAAATGGCTAACAGTGGATGGTGATGTGCACCCAATGTCTGTCTACATGCATACAAGTAATGTCGGAGCTTTCCAATATTCAGGCATAGTTGATGAATTTTGTCTCTACCTGACCTTTAGTCCATTCAGCTGTAATGAGGAATTCAAAATCAAATGCAGTGGGCCTCTGGCCACCTTGAAATTCATACAGTAGAACTGTGCGAAAGAGAGATGGTAAAGTGTCACATGTCAAATTTATGGGTAAAGATGGATCAAGGTAGTTAAGCATTCATTCCGTGTGATCTCATTTGCTTTATCTTCTTGAAGGGGTACTCATAAATCTTTATTCACTTCCATTGTGACCTACTTTGTAGTGATTTATTCAATGAATGTAATGCATTTGACTTTTCAAATAGATACTTACGTTAGTAATTTACTGGCCCTAAATATGACCGCAAATACAACACATTGGCACCATTTTATTTACCATAGACAGGCTTTTTCAAAGTACTGCACTGTAGTAGAGCCACTAAACAAGATTTTGGCAGATTGGGGACAAAGACTGAGGATGGGAATGACTGGATGATTAAAGTGTTAAATAGGATTGTTTGGTGCATCCAGACAATAAAACTGTAATGCAGTCTAGTAACTGTGAAATGCAGTATGCTGGCCACCAAAACAGCATTTTTCTTGCAGTATGTTAAAATAAGTTAATGTACTTCGGTAGTAGTGAGATATAATACCAAAAACTATACAAAAGCATGTGTCTAATGTGGTAGTGCAGAACAATTGGAGTAGATTCCTTGTAAATAACAGGCCTACCACTTGGGAAGGGGTTACTGAGGTATCTGTAGGGGAAGAGACTCAAGGTCTCTTGAAAAGGATGTTTTACATGAAAATAAATTTGCTACACTAACTACCTTGGATGGTGAACGAAGTGAAACTGATAGTTTTGGCAACAGCGGGACTGGGTAAAAAAAACAAAGAATTTAAAGGTAAATAGAAAGTTTTGGAAAAAGTAATGAAAATTCTAACACTAAATATTAATTGTAAGCTACAGCATGAAGATGGCGCATAATAGAAAGGTTAAGAAGCTTTAATAAAGATATCTCTATATTGCAAGATGTGTGCAAGTCCTGATATATGCAGAAGAACAAACAAATACATATTTTGGTGGCCCTAGATCCTGGTAACTAGGTCAAGGTCTTTGTTCTAAGAATGGCTGCTGTTTTCAGGATACTTGTTTTCCAGATGTGACTGTATGTTTTTGTTGTGGGACAAGATGTGGTTCTCGATTTTGTAACTAAGGGAAAGGTGTGGAGGATGATAGATGTGTATGCTCTATATAAACCTGTGCATTGGAGACAACTATGGAGGAAAGTAAGATTTTGGCTAGAAACTTCTTACTCTGTATATGACAGACATTTTAATTCAAGTTTGTTGAATGCTAAGACAGAAAAAAAGGTGACAAATTAAAGATAAGGAATAAGAATTTTAAAAATGCAATGAGTTATTATCAGCTTATAATGTTGCATCAAGGAGACTGAAGGATTATACATTGTGTAAAGGAGATTTGACTACTTTAACTACTTGGAATGATTTTACTTTTATGACAAGAGACTTTTGATGATGGAGGGGAACATCTGCAAGTAGTTTTTTCAGATCAAAAGAGATTAACTGCAACAGTAAGTGTTTTTTGCTTATTTTGAAGAAAGGGGATACGGTGTATTTAAATTGCATTCTGATTTGTTTCAGCAGAAAATCATTAAGGATTACTCAGATAGTTTTTGGAAAACTTGTATTAGAAATGGGCATTTATATCTTGGTTGAAGAGGTGGTATTAGCTGAACATTAAATTAGTAAAGGACAGGGGTGAACTGGGACAAGAAGTATACTCTGGAACCATCAGAACTACCGGCCCATTTTCATTAACCTTCTACTAACTGGTTGACCCTACCAGCCTACAGGCCCAGGGTGTCAGAAAGATAATTTTTATAGGAGACTGCACCAAGATTTAACAAGTATCTGGTTGACCCTGCCAGGAAATAATTAAATACAGAAACTAGCTGGTCAACACTGCCAGGAAAAAAAAATAAATAAATACAGAAAGTATCTGGTTGACCCTGACAGGGAAAAAAAATTGTAGAAAGTCTCTGTTTAGCCCTGCCAGGAAAAAAAATACAGGAAGTATCTGGTTGGCCCTGCCAGGAAAAAAAAAAACGAGAACTTAAAGTTTAAATACTAATCTGTTTGGATTGTTGACTTTATCTTCTTTGGTCGCTTGTTGCTCGTCTCTCCATTCTCTCACTCTCTCCCAAACAACTAAAGCACAGGAAGAGAATGCAAGAGTAACAGAACTAATCAGCAACCACATCATGCACGTACTGAGATTAAATGACAGGCTGCTGACTTCACAGTCCAGTTAGTATCATATTTCCTGGGGTTAAAACCGTAATGACTTCTGGGCATCTTCATTAATGTCTGCAGTCTTCCCAATCTGGACTGTCAGTTCTGAGACAAAAAATATTTATGCATACAATTTCAAAGAGTATTAGCCTACCTCCCCATTTTGGCAGCGGCCCTTCTGGCATTCGCCAGAACTGCCAGATGCCCAGTCGATCCCTGGTAAAGGAATATAAATGGAGAGCAAATGTCACAAGGAAACAGGAAAAAGGTCTCATTCATTGTTATTAAATTATATGTTGTCTATGGATAAGAATAACTCAGAGACAGATAAGTTATTTTTTTCAGAAATGAGAGAACATAATTGGCAAATTGCTTGCTAGCATAAATATAGAGCAATGGAACAGAGGGAGGAGGTATTATCTTTTGAGACCAAGGGTCATAAAGTCAATACATTATAATCCAGAAGATTTTATTAATAAGTTACTTGATGATTTGCAAAGTGTATATGATTTTATGTTCAGAAATGTAATAAGAATAGCTGTTCTGGTGGCATAGAGGTATAAAGCCTTGATTATGGCCCAGCTGACCTGGGTTTGATTAACATCTCGGGCAACTAATGGAGCAGCAGGAGAAATGAGTGTGCCTTTTCTGAGTGGTAGAGCATTTGTTGATGATGCTCTCTTAGGGAGGCATGGTTCAAAGAGGGAATTTGTCCTTGAACGTACTCAACAAGTATGGGAGGTAGGGCAGATAATGGGTAGAGTATATAAATAAAACAAATGGCTCCATGACACCCTTGGAATCCCCAACCAGCCTCAGCAGTATCAGGTTAAGCTTGGGGAGGTAGGATATAAGCTGGTTGACATGGACATGGGGCACTGGGGGCTGGGCCAGTTACATTATGTTTCAATGGAGGACCAAAAGAAGAAAACAAGAAATTTAATGAACACTTGGGGGATGTTGGGGTTATATTATTGATATCACCTATAGTTATCAAGAATATAATAATGTTAGAAAAGTCATTTTCATTATCAGAGTTAAAGTGAGCTTCACATAGAGTTAGGATGTGCTTGATGATCTTCCCTATGACTATGAGTCTAAAAGAAAAGCAGTTAAGATGGTTTTCTACCCTTCTAAATGAATGGTTTTCAGGGGCGCAAAATTGTGGGCACACTATGGTTTATAGGTTTATATGTTCATAGGTAAGTACTAGGCTAGCTCCCTTGTGGGCCATTTTAAGCCTAGACAGTTTCCTTCAAAGGTGGGAATTATACCCTGTACATTGTGTATGTGAGATAAACACCTTAACCATCATGCTATCCCCAACCCCTAGATAAGAATCAAACCCTGTACCTTGTAGCTCTTAGGCAAATAGCATTACTCATGATGACAACCCTTTCCCTTCCTATGGTAACATTGTGTATTAACATTAATTTAGAAAAAGGCCCTAATAAAACAGATGTGAATTACTTGAGATCAGTAGTACTCAGACTGTGCCTACAGGTTATTGGCCTTATTATTTCAGAAACATAATTATTGAAGGAAAGTGTGGCTACCACATGTGCAGGAGTTTGTTATAAATGAGGTGGTCCTCCATTTGTTATGGATAGTAATAGATTCATTTAAGAGATTTCATTGGGCAAAGACAATGTTTGGGGACATGTTGATACAAAATAGGCATTTCATAATATTTTATATATGGCGCTATTGCAGATGATTTAAGCAGCTGAGTAAGAAGGAATTTATATTTTGGCTTAGTGGTATATACAAATGGGCAAATATATTAGCAATAGTTAAAGGCATATGGTGTCTGAGGTAGATGTTTGTCAGGGTTGCCTATTAAGTCCTGTTTTGTTTGGTTTATACATTGAAGCTTCCCTGACTGTGGGGAATCAAAGGGCCATGGTGATGAGAGCACTATATCCTAACCATTAGAGCACCAGGGACTCCCCTGTTAAATGAAGGAGGAAAGATTCAAACCCTGCACCTTTGCCACAGGAAGCAGCTCATTAACAAATCCGAGGCTTTAGTCCTGTGTGTTAACTGCCATGCTTTGTACTATGTCCATTGGAAATTACATATTATTTTCACTATTGTTTGGCAGTGTTGGTTGAACTCAGTTAAAAGATGAGCAGTGGTGGTTGAGCAGCTTAAGTGCAAGAATTTAATTTCACCATGAGTTTCACTGCAATGTGCAAGCTGGCTGTGCGCTTTCATGTTTTTCCCCCTTTCTTCACTGTGGTGCAAACATGGTGTTGAACTATATAATTTCAAGGAGTGTGGGGGCTTGCCCCTTGCAGAAACAAAAAACATTTTTGTTTGTATTTTTGGTTTTAATTTCTGATAAACAATATGAGCCAAAAACAATGATCATTCATGGCTCATTGGTAAACCATTGCAAAGTCTGTTTTGTAAATTGTTTTTCCTGCCATTAGCGATGTGAGATTATCTTTGATTCTTAGCAGGGAATACTGCAAACTCCTTAATACTGGCATAATAATGATGTTAAATTTTCAACATATAGAAGCATGCCTAGACTTACCTTTTTTAAGCTCTTGTACTGCTAGTATAGCCCATTCAATCCATCTTACTTGTAATCATACAGCAGTAGTTTTCAAGTTTTGTAACTCCATCTGTACCTGAACAATGTCAAGTTTTTTCCTCTTGCATGTTGTCTTTTGACTAATATTACTTTACTCTTTCAGTTTAAGCTGTGAAGCTTTTTCTAGTAGCAAGAAAATCATTAATATGCCTCACATGCTCTCAGTTAACCAGAACTCAAGCAACCGGCACTCGCAAGCAACCAGCAACCGACAAATAAATTGAAGAAATACAGTACAATTTTCATGTGTTGCACTTTCTGTTTTCCCCCTGCAGAAACATAACTTACGTTTTTAGAGTTTTACTAGATTTTTAAAAAGGAAGATAGGAATAAATCCCCTCTCTCCCCAACCTGAGAACACGTCAAACCAAACAAATAGTATAGGGTACAGTAATAGTCAGGCCTGTTTTTAATAGTAACTTTCAAGCAACCAGAAACTAGTTATCCAGCTTCTACCAATCCCCATGAGTGCCAGTTAAGTGAGAGTTTACTGTAAAAGAGCACAAGTTCATCCATTTTCCAGTTCAGAGTTTTCTGGTACACAAACCACAATTTGAATACTTTTTCATACACAGTTGTTGTTTTGCAACATGGCACACATTTTGCAGATCTGCTCTGAAACATTTTTTTTGCTTTACTTATGTAATTACCAGCCACCTGATTTCCATTAATAAATATAAATATCTTATTTGATTTTACGCAACTGTTTGTCTTTGAAATACTGATTACCTTTTTGTTTAAGCAGCCACGAGCACATACAACACTTTCATGCAAATTCATATTCAGTAATATTACAAAACTACTTTGTTTGGCTTGTACAAGTCTTTTTTTTTCAGAAATATGTTTTTTTCATTCCTCTATCCCACAATTTTGTCCTTGTTTAAATACAGTTGTTATTACATATCACCATTAGCTTACTTGCTTGTACTAGTCCTGACGCACTGCTCTTGTTATATGCTTATTACATATAAGTTCAATGTATTTTGATTAATAAGTCCTTTAACAGGTAAACACTAATTTCTAATGTACATAAGTTCACTGTATTGTTCCAGTACTTGGACAATGTTTCTTTGACTGTAGTGTCTTTATCATTGCCTTAAATCATATGCATTGGCACTACTCTTGTTATATGCTTATTACATATAAGTTCAATGTATTTTGATTAATAAGTCCTTTAACAGGTAAACACTAATTTCTAATGTACATAAGTTCACTGTATTGTTCCAGTACTTGGACAATGTTTCTTTGACTGTAGTGTCTTTATCATTGCCTTAAATCATATGCATTGGCACTACTCTTGTTATATGCTTATTACATATAAGTTCAATGTATTTTGATTAATAAGTCCTTTGACTGCAGTGTCTTTATAATTGCCTTAAATCATATGCATTGGCACTACTCTTGTTATATGCTTATTACATATAAGTTCAATGTATTTTGATTAATAAGTCCTTTAACAGGTAAACACTAATTTCTAATGTACATAAGTTCACTGTATTGTTCCAGTACTTGGACAATGTTTCTTTGACTGTAGTGTCTTTATCATTGCCTTAAATCATATGCATTGGTATCTTGTTGTTCTTCACAAAGCTGGTCATGCCTTTTCGCCACTCTGTTGGATAAAATGGAGTTAATGTATTTTTCTGAGTTAAAGCTCATTTGTATCACTTTTGGTGTAAGTGGTAGAATTATTGATTATGTGCAAGGTGTTATCTTCAGATCTGAGAAAGAATAAAGAGAAGATGTCTGTAGAGGATTGGAAGGATTGTCAGGGATATATTCTGGATGCTGTGCTGTTACCTAGTGAAGAAAACAATCACTGACCAGTTACATGGCTCAGGAAAATGGATCCTGATGGTGTTGGAAGCTGTGTGGGAGTAGCTGAAAGTGGTTTCACATTTTTAATAAAGCTTTATGTGAAGCAGTTTGAGATATCTGGAGATGGTTCCCCTGAGTTTCTTTAAGAACTGTATGAGTCAAAGTTACCAGAACAACAAAGAGTAGCAGAATTAAAAAAAAAATAATAATAATAATAATAAGTCAATGGATCTCAGTGGTCAAATTGTGTATGTTGAACAGTAATTATTTACATTGGAAGGCAGCAATAAGGCAAATTCTGTGCCTCAGTGGCATATTGGAGGGGGAAAAAGGGGTTGTTTGCCTGGAATCTGTGAAAATGAAGCTAAGACAATGGTCTTTTTTTTTCAGGCAGATCACTGGGCATTGAAAGGGTGACAGACAACCATTAGGTGTGGTAGTCAGTGGCGCATAGTCATATGAGGGAAATTTTGCTTTAGTTTGTTACCTTTTATGAAAAGGAGGAATTTGTCTCACTTGTGGTAGTCTAGAAGACATTAACAGTAGAAGGAAGGCCAGAACTTGTGAAAAATTGTCTCTCAGAGACTACAAGGAAGAAAAAAGCTTGATATTATGTATTATTAAGGAATGCAGAAGATATAAGTTGAGATGAAAGTTCCAGCAGTGTTAAACTCTTTTTTCGATAAAGAGTAGAATGTACAAATAAGAGTACAATTATTTTTTTTCCTTCAGGAATGGAACTTTTAACCTCACCTCAGTCCAGGATGCATTGTTTGCAAGGGTTACCGTCTACCATGGACTATATGAGTCAGGCATCAGTGGCTTTAGATTCCGGGAAAGGTATTTACTGTTGCAAAGTTGTTGAACTAGAAGACAGCTGGGAACCAGAGCTGAACAATGAGATGGTGAGGTTCTTGTGGCCTGGTCTTTGGATGGTATGTAGAGGGAGGAGAAAATACAGATGGTACCTTGAGCAGCTTTTGGGACATGGTTGTTCTGTCTTTGAGGATGGTTCACAGATGACTATTATAATAAAAATGTAATTTTAGTTATGACCCTGGGCAGTAACATTTGTTTGATATGTGATGCCTGCTTATGCTACCTTGTGTTGCTGCCCTGTATGATAAGAGGAAACATTTATTTTTTTCAGTATCATGACCAGAAGTCAGCTTATAAGTATAAATCTTTGTTCTGCCCATCTGGATTGCTCGCCTCTAATAACCAATCATTGCTGAAATAATTACAAGGGTAATTATAATGAACATTCTATGTTCTAAAAAGTTTTAAACTGATACTTATTTGAAATGTTCACTTGTGTGCATATTTGAAAATGTGATAAGCTAAAGGTTATAACAATGGGAGAAAACTGACAGAAAGTATGTGTATGCAGTACACACAAAAAATCTGATTAATATATTATACAGGCATGCCTAAAATTTCTGAACTCTAAGAAGTTTTTATTTTTTGTCAGTGAGAAGCGTGTCAAGATCCAGGGGAGGGGGATTTTTGTAGCAATCTGGAGGAATGTAAACTTCACTGACAGTTAGTCATTGCCATCATCAACCCATCTTCTCACTTTTACCTGGGGCTGGAGTGTCAACATCTACATTAGTGAATATTACCAAATCATACAGAACCAGTGTTTACATTGACAAGTGGCTAGCCCTGACAAATGTGTCCCCTCCCTGCAGTCTGCATTAGCAAGTTTGCCTAAACTGATTCAGTACAGTTTAAGTGATCTGCCTTTGTTCTGGATATGTTACAATATTTATTTCCTAGCTACAACTGTCAGGACAGAGCTTCTGTTGGCATTCTGAAACTTATTTTCCTGAAACTCTGCCCTCCAGCATAATGTCACGTTAGGTTGGCAGTGCTTGAGTAGAGCTGGAAGTACTGAAGCATGGCAGGCTTTTTTCAGAGACTTGCTCTTATTTTTTTCCTGGGCTTCAAATGTGACAGTGTAAAGCACTGTAAATTCATTCACATTCACTTTACTAATCTAATCACTATTGCACTGGGTGTTTTGCTTTTTTATATGGCACTACTTTTCAAAGAGTTACAGTTAAGTTTGCATCTGTGTATTGTACTGCTGGCAGCCTCATGCTTGTTGCAGTGCAGTTTTAAAAATTTAATGAGCAGTGTTTTGCTTATGTGGAATTAGCTGCTAATTTATGTATTGTTTTCAGGTGTCTAAGCCAAAATATGATGCTAGTTGTGGTGTGCATACATCTCAACTGTCCGAAATATTGTAGATTGTCCCTGACTGGGTTAATACACACACACACACACACACACACACACACACACACACACACACACACACACACACACACACACACACACACACACAACTATAACACAATACTGCTGAATACTTCATTTATGACTTCCATGTACACATCACAGTCTATCACTGTGATCTATTCTCAGCACTATCATCCTCTCTCTTTACCCTCCAAATAGTTTCAGGAATAAGCCATTTCTCCCTCGTAAACTGTACTATATATACCCTGTTCAATAGTTCAGAGCAGCATTTCTTCAAAGAAAACACATAAATAAATAAAAAAGGAAACGGTTCACTTTATACACAGAAGAATTGAAACAATGCACCAACTGTCAGTCCTTTTGGCAAGTGTGTGCACGTGTGTGCATGCACGCACGCGTGCAAGTGTGTGTGTGTGTGTGTGTGTGTGTGTGTGTGTGTGTGTGTGTGTGTGTGTGTGTATAACAATGTATGACATAGCTCCTGAGAGGATCATTATAGTGCTCATTCATAATTTCATATTAATAGCTAATTCTCAAACAGATCCATACCATTTAGTGACTCCCTCCCTTTCATTACAAACAAAAACACTTTATCCATACACATACTGTCACTCAAAACATTAACAAAACAGCAGTGCACTGCTGTGAACCAACAGTGATAACAGTAAGTGTGACAACAAAGGGAAAGTAATGCAGTCACCAGTTTACAAAAAATATATATTTAATTTGCTATTCAGCAGCAAAAGAAATTCATTATATCATAGCAGAACCCATATTATTCATAACTCCCAAATTTATTTTATTTTACTTCACTTATTTATTGATTGCTTTTGTTGACTGGTAAAGTCTGTCTGGGTAGAAAAATCCCTTTTCAGCAAAGGCCTATGGAGAAAAATCTCCACAAGACACAAAGAGAAAATAGCATACATACATACTGTACATACATACATGCATATTGTGATAAATTGTTTGAGCATTCAGTTATGAGTAAAAAATGCCTGTTCGAACATACAATAGTGAGAAGGCAAAAACATTGACAAGATACATATGAACAGTGTACAAACATATTATGATCACAATACAGTCAGTACAATGATATGAAAAATCATTCAAACGTAAATCAGAATGTGAGTTTACATTAACAAAGTCAAAACCTATAGTATTTTATAACAGGACAGTAGCAAAGTGAACTTTCATTACAATGTAAAGTTCATGAGAATATGGTACAGTTTCTGTGGCCAAGTAGACATAATAATACAGAATAGAATAAAATAAAAGATTACTGGCCAAATAGTCATGTTAGAGCAGGATTTCATTACAGTATGGGCCTTATCAACATCAACACTGCTGTCATCTGAGCTTCTTGTGACCTCAAATAAAAATAATCCTTGTAAAGATTTAGAATTCCAACATCAGAAGTTAAACCAATAACTTGGACATCAGTACTTCAGTAGAAAAAAAAAGTCCTCAGAATTGCTTTTATGCACTGAACTGACAGCTTTAGGTGAATGCTGGGCCTGAGGGGATGCTGTGTGGTTCTTGCCTTGACCTGGCCAGGGAATTTGGTGTGGTGACCCACTTGGATATTGTTGATAGGCTCTCAGAACTGGACATGGATCCCTACATAGCTCGCTGGATTGATGGCTGACTTGCGGATGGAACCTGGGGGGGGGGTTCAGGATAGGTGGAGTCACCTCCACCAAGAAATTGGTCAGAGGCTGGTGGCCTGAAGATCTTTGCTGGGCCTGCTGCTTTTTGGCATCTGCTTCTTGGAGGTGGAGGTTGGTGTTGAGGCCCTGTGGTTTACCAGGTTCTCCAATGACTGTAAATTTGGAACTATCATGGATTCCCCCCTAAGTACAGGCTTCATTCCATATTCAACCACAGCCTAAGTACAGGCTTCATTTCAGCAGAGTGGAGAACTACCATAGTCATCCCTTTGCACAAAGATGGTGCCACTACTAACTCTGAAAACTATCGCCCCCTTAGCTTGATGAGTCTGCTCTGTATAGCCATGGAGCGTATTATTATGGATCTCATAAACAAGGTCATAGGCAATCTTCAAGCACTTGACCCCACCCAGTGCAAATTCATCAAGGGCAGATCTTGCTTGTTGAACCTGGTTTATTTCTTTGAAACTGAAACCAAGGCCGCAGATGAGGAAAAGTCAGTACATACAGCTTATCTTGACATGGCCAAGGCCTTTGATACAATCTCCCACTTGGGCATCATTGAAAAGCTAACACAACTTGGCATAAATCCCTATCTCATCAAGTGGGTGGCCAACTGGCTCACTGATAGAACCCACAAGGTCAAAATAGGTGCCTCCACTTCTAACAGCAGACCTGTCACTAGTGGTGTTCCCCAGGGATCTGTCCTGGGACCCCTAATGCTTGGCATCTACTTCTCAGAGGTCAAGACAAAGACAAAAGACCTGTGGCTGATTAAGTTTGTGGACGACTGCAAGTTGGGTGCTGTTATTGACTCCTCAAATGATGTTAACATACTGCAAGACAGTCTCACAGCAACAAATGACTGGTGCCAAAGTCATGGCCTCAATTTAAATGTAAAAAAAATGTATTATCATACCATTCAGCAAAAACATGTCCCTTACTGATTACCACATCAACTGCAACCCCCTAAGTACACAACCTGTGGTGAGAGAGCTGTGTACTCAGGTTGACAACAATCTCACATTCAACCATCATGTAACGACCGTGGTCAGAAAATCATTTTACTTGGTTCATCTCATAAGTAAAGGGATTGTATCCAGAAAAAAGGAGGTTATTAACTCTCTATACTCCTCTCTCATTAGGCCAATAATTGAGTATAATACCCCGTTTGGTATGTGTACCTCTCCAAACATCTGCACCAACTGGAAACGCCACAAAAATACCTCACAAAGAGAATCCATGGCTTCCAACACTTGTCCTATGTGGACAGGCTCAAATCACTATCACTCTACTCGGTATTGTATAGATTGCTAAGAGGTGATCTGTGTCTCGCCTACAAGGCAATCTTGGACCCTGCCCTCCTAGAGATGTTCTATATCTGTAAGTCTAACTCCTTGTGCATTACCCACTCAAAAGGCCTAAACTCTTGTCTAGCCTTGTAAGGGCCTAGGGCCATTAGCCTAGTAACCTCCTATGATCCTATGCTCCCCCATGTCACCGGCTTCCTACAGGAGAGTCTGACACAAACAAATGACTGCTGCCAGGACCAGGGATTGGGATGTAACTCATAGAGGAGTATTGTAGTGCCCTTTGTGGAATTGTCCACCCAAGCTAATTACTCCATTGATAAAACACACCCCTGGGAGTTGGCCTGATGGTTGGAGATCTGGGGCCATATGTTGGCGTTGGTCTGGCCTTCGACTAACACATGGCCAGGATGGTGGGGGGATCATTCTATGTCATCCAACTCATATCTAAGATTGATGGCTGCACAGCTTAGAAATAGGACATGGCAAGTATCATACAGCAAATGGACAGCTAAAATTCAAGGTTACAGTCAGGGTGTCTCAAGGGGCTCTGTTCCTAGGCCCAGACTTATTTAGATTATATCTTTCAGATCTAAATATTTCATCTGAGGTGTTCTACAGTCTGTATGCAGATGACTTGAAAATGGGTAAACTGATTACATATCTAACAGATATGGCATGTCGGCAAAAGAACTTGACTAAATTGACCATTTGGGCACAGGAAAATAATATGCTGATAAATACATCAAAAACTAAGCATACAAACTTTGGGAGACGTAAATTGAAAGCTGAATATTTAATAAAGTGATTGAAACTGTAGATTTATTTGAGGACCTGGGTATATTGGTAGATCCAGCTTTGAGTTTTTCCTAATCATTTCAAGCAATTGATTAATGGGTTCTACTTTATATCGTCGAAATATAATTTCATTGAATTTCAAAACATCGAGACCAAATCGTCAAAAGCTTAAATCATCGAAAATTCAAAACATCAAATCTCAAATCATTGAAAACTATAAAGCAACTAGAAATAACATCCCGCAGAGTTTTTACCATGTTTATGCAGGGGGCAAGCCCCCCTGCACCCCCATGTGGGGGGCTCCACCCCCCACACCCCCTGTACATTAAATATACCAACTCTAAGGTCGCATTACAGTGGTGGGGGAAAAAGGTAATTTCTTAACCCCACTGTAGTGTGACCTTGGAGTTGGTATATTTAATTTACGGGGGGTGTGGGGGGTGCAGGGGGGCTTGCCCCCCTGCATAAACGTAGTAAACAGAGTCTGGGATGTTATTTCTAGTTGCTTTATAGTTTTCAGTGATATGAGATTCGAAGTTATGAGTTTTTGACGATTTGGTCTCGATGTTTTGAAATTCGATGAAATGATATTTCGACGATATGAAGTGGAACCGATTAATGATATTTATAAAACTATAAATTGCATAAAAAGATTTAAAAGTCTAGAAATCAGAAACGATGAAGTTATTGTTAGTTACATTAGACCCAAACTTGAGTATGGGATAATAATATGGAAACCTCATAAGAAAACAAACATGAGTAAACTGGAAAGAGTTCAGGAAAAATATACCAGGGGTCTCTATGGATGTGAAACTTTAAGCTATTATGAAGGAATAAAATATATGAATGTATACAGTGTCTCATATAGATATTTAAGAGGAGACCTTACTCAGGTATACAGGGCATATAGAGACAACTACCTCTGGGAATTTTTGAGATTATCAAAAAGCGGTAGAGAATCATCAGACAACCCATTAGACGATTCTGTAGGAATGAGAAGTGTACTAATTAGTTCTCTTAGAGAGTAGCAGATACATGGAATAGACTACCCAATTACATTAAAGCAAGTACTAGTTTAGATATTTTTAAGAACAACTTGGACACTTATTATGGGAACAAGTGTTTTGGTATATTGGCAGGCTAGAAGGGCATTAATGCCCATGCCTGAAATATTTGTATGTATGTATGTATGTATGTATGTATGCATGTCAGTCAGGCATGAGTGTCGAAGAAGACAGGAGTGTGGTATTGAACCGAGGGAGATGGTGACAGTTAACACAACATCCCAACCCCATGTATTTATTTAGTTATTTGACATTTGTTGACCAGATTAGTCCGACTGTGCAATTGCCCTTTTTCAGCGGATACCTGAGGAGAAACGCTGCAAAAGGTAGATAATATATAAATATGTAAAGCAGTGATCACATACAGTAAAACAGTGGTCACTCACATTCAAATTCTTACAGATGTAAGGCATGCTCCTATAAATGTAAGGCATCATCCTACACATTGCCAATGTGACAGTAATAAGATACAGTATAACAGTAAGCACATATAGATACATCCTATAGAT
The DNA here is from genome assembly GCF_019279795.1 of Protopterus annectens. Lineage (NCBI taxonomy): Eukaryota > Metazoa > Chordata > Ceratodontiformes > Protopteridae > Protopterus > Protopterus annectens. Next base: position 1,324,881,224 of record NC_056743.1, read on the forward strand.
AGTCACCATATAGTTTCTTATAGGTGGTTCATGAAAATATTGTTACAACACTTCAGGACTGAAAAGACTGTAGCAAACCCTATTCTGTGGAACAAGTGATGAAAGAAAGGAGGGTTAGTTGAATGTAAAGGGAGAGATAAAAAGGAGGGGTTAATTGAAAGAAGAGGAGAGAAATAGAGGTAGATTAAACTGGGTCAGTGCAAGAGCAAGTCCAAGAGTTTAGCAGATAGTTTTTTAATGTTTTTTTGAAACAGTTTGTATTAGAAATTGATCTTATGTATAGGGGCAGTTTATTCCAATATTGGCAAGTGAGTGATTATTGAGAAGTTTGCCAATGGTTTTATTGGGTTTGTATATCTGCAGGAGGTGTTGGTCTGAGCTGCGGAGTGAATGATTAGGAATCTGGAGGGTGATGAGAGCTGAGACAACAGGAAAAGAGTGGGGTTAGTATCAGATGGAATGAGTGAAGTGTAGCTGAGCAGAAGGAGTTGATTTTGAAATTCAACCCACTGTAGTTTTGTTTAGCAAGAGGCAGTGGTGTGAGCAATATGGTAGGTTGGCAGCAAATCTAGCTTAGTCAAAAGATTTTATTGAAGATTAGTTAGAATAGAGACAGCATATAGTAGGGTAGGCAGGAGATAGGCTTGTGCTAGAGAGAGTTTAGATACATTTGTCAGGAAGTTTTTGTTTCTGTAGAGTAGGCCAAGTTTTTGGTGAGTCTTTTTAATGCAGTTTTGGATGTATAGATCAAATGCAAGTAGGTCGTCAATAATAACCCTTAGTAGTTTAGTGTGAGGTTCAACATCGATAGTTGCGTTATTTAGAGAGGAGACAGTGAGGGTGGATCTGATTTATTGGAAAGATTTAAGGAAGAAGAGACGGAGTTTAGTTTTATTAGGGTTAAAAAGGGTTAAAAAGGAATTGGTTAGAAGTTAACCATTTTTCAACTGAGTGGAGAGATTCTTGGGTAAGGGTGAGTAGGTTGGGTAGATTGTCAGAGGCGGATATTATTTAGAGTCACCAGCATATTGTATTAAGGAGGAGTGAGGACAGGGTTGATATAGGTTGTTAGTAAAGATATTAAAAAGTAGTGGTTCAAGGAAAGAGCCTTGGGGAACCCCAGTTTGAACAGGAAGGAAAGGAAATGTAGTAAAATGGGAAAAAGGGGGTTGATGAGGTTGATGTATGTGTGTATGTAACACCTAACATGGCATCAAAGGTCTGAGGGTATTCCAGAGAAAATTATAAGGAGGTGGAGCATCACACAATGAAAAATAACAGAAAAAGGTACAAATGATTTAAAATCTTTAAACAATGTTTGAGAAACCACAGAATAAGATAATAAAAAAAAAAAAACATGAAGGTAAGAATACATCATTCATGAGTTTCAATTGTACCAGGCACGAAACCACACTCACAGTTTGTCAAAAGACTTGTGTACTGATCTACTTTTTAACCCAAAGATACATACATGCAGAGAAGATACATGTAGAACATAGTAAAGGGAGTTTGATTAAGGTACAAGAGTACAGGAGTTAGTTGACCCACAGACAATCATATAATGTACATGAGACCGTAAAGGGAGGTGGTGACTTGATCATGGAAGTGGAAGAGAATTTAGAAGGGAGGTATGACACACACACACACACACACACACACACACACACACACACACACACACACACACACACACACACACACACACACTTTGAGATTTGATTTATACACAAACACACACCTGGAGAAGGCTGGCACAGGTTTACTAGCTATGCCCCCTTCTGCCCAGACCATAAGGTAGTTAGCGTTGCCACCAGAACCCCTACTTATTAGCTACTATAAGGTCCTTCCCAAAGGGTGACCGATTATACTGTGTAGTGTTATTGTTATCCAAATTATGTGTGTCCAAGGCTAAGGCTATTTAGGAGTGGCCTATACAGTGTCACCAAATACATGCAAGTACTGTAAGAGCTTAAATATCTCTACACAAAATCAGCCACCATTAATAGGTTTAAATATATTTAATAATAAAAGCACAAGACAATACTCTAACTCAGCACGGTTACAGAGATAAGAATCTCAGGAACTACTTTAAAATGAGAGAGATACTAAGATCTAAGTCTCACTTGCAGAGTAAGGCAAGAGCTGATGATTTGTTAACAGGTCCAGAACAAGATACAAAATGCACTCTTTCTCTCTGAGATAGTTCTTAAGTTAATAATACACATTGCTGCTGGGTTAGCTAGAAGACATCACTATTTGACACTTGCATCTAGTTCCCAAGCTAAACAGATACCAACAGAATTTAACATGTCTCTATGAAAAATGCTTATCTCTTAGAAGTTGACAATTCTCTCTTAGAAGCTTATCAGAAACTGGAAGTTGTAAAACAATTACCTTGCAAACCTATAATTACCTCAATTTCAAACAACAGAAGAATTTCCAGCTGCAGATATTCTGTCTTCTAGTTCTGGTAAACACACTCATAAAATTCTTTATTTTCTCAGAGTTTGCAAGTTAACTCTGTATATTCCAACTTTTACTACGACACCATACATTTCCAATGGCATATAACTTATACAGATTTCTGTTCTTTTCCAGCAGGGTGCACTGTGGTTACAATCTTAAAGATCAGTACAGAACATATAGTTGTCTTACATTTTTAAGGCAAGCATACAAATCATATTACTATTCACAAATGACATAGAATTCTATCTATCTGGGCTGGCAGTGTCACATTTCTTTATAAGTCATTTTAATATTTTAAAGTGACATATAATTATTTATAAAATTCCAGCTAGCTGGGCGGGCAGCATCTTGGTTTATCACAGTAATGCTTAGGCAACTTTAGCACTTCCAGTCAGTACATTTACTATGAAAATGTATTGGTACTGACTCATAGTATTGCTGCTTATTTCACATAATATAGGTTTGCCAATTTTTTTTGTTTCTTTTCTGTGCCAGTGTAAAGTTCTTTACATTAACTCACTTTTTTCCTGGTCTCATAGTGGCTGCTCTTTTTTTTTTTTTTTTTTTTGCATCATTCATTTTATTCTATACATCCTCATTGTGCTTTCCATTTGAGATAATTTTTGAATGACATACATAGTCTACATTAATTTTTTTCATTGTCATTGTTTACCGATGGTGTTTTGTATAGTTCATGCAACATTTTAGGTGTTTAGGTCACTGCTGTAGTCAACTTTGGATTTGAGTCCATCACAGTCCACTGTATTGGCCGAAATGATTCCACTACATCTGTACGAGTCCACATTGGTTGCAACTTCAACCAAACATTTGAAGAAGCTTCAACTAGATGAAAAAAATGCATCTTGTAAGGGGACAACAGTCTTTGCACTTTCCACGTATGAAATTTGCTTGCAACACCCGACTTATTTATGTTTACTAAGTCTAGGCTCACATGACCTCAGAGAATACTGAAAATCCAAAAACTTCAAATCCTTGCTGATACACAAACTATAGTGGCAATGATTTTCAGCCAAAAATTGTGCTTGATGAGTTGCATCTTAGGAAAGTATACCTGATGATCTTAAACCTTGTCCAGTTTACACCTGAGCAAGGCAACGGAAGCTAATTTAGATTACAACCTCATATTGTAAAGTTTTATAGCATTGAAAAGTAACACACTTTTGTTGCTGACATCTAGCATTTCAGTATGTTACACAGTGATGTATGCAATATTGTAGTCTTTGGCCACGCATGCTGCCAGGTTTTTGACATATGACCTTTTGACTTTGGTCTTTCTGCATTTGATCTTTTGGTATTAGGGAATTAGTGTTCTCTTTTAATTACTGCACATTAAATAAATATCCCATTAGCTAATCCTGAACCTGTTATGTTTATTCTATGGTCTATATGTTTGCTGGACTTTGTATAGCAGCGTCTTATGGCCACATTGTAGTAACTGGCTTAACTGGTTGTCTCTAACTCCATTTGCCTTGTGTTCCAAATCACATTTTAAAAAGGATCACTTTGGACTGCTTTACCTATAAATCTGACAAACATTAAGGAAACAAGAAAGTAAAAGAAGTCTAGATCAAGGCAGACCCCCAATAGGAATGACTGTTTTCTTTTAGTGCTATAAATTCTAATGTGCATCTGTCATATGTGAGTCCTGTACTCCGTAACCCAGTCCCTTTATTCACTGTGGCACTAAATTGTGCCGTCTGTGTCTATATTGACAGCCACATTTGTATAGCCTCTTAATTTTATGTCACCCTAGAACATTCCCAAGATTCAATGTAGATTTTACTGGATTAGCTGGAGGAAGAGATATAAATGTGCAAGTCTTATTAAACATCTTCTCCATGAAACTATATGCTGGAGAGTGAGGGAACATTTCTAAAGAAGAAAAAGTAATCTGAATATAAAATGATAGTTTACAAATGTCATTTCTCTAGTGTAAAGTAATGTGAACATTAAAAGTCCAAGGGCATAATTTTCAGGAACTCTTATTGGTTGTTTACTTCTGTAGAGGTTATCTTCTGAATTTTTGACTGTATAAAGGTTCTGTTGTTTGGTTTACTACCAAATTGTCACCAGAAAAAAAAAATTCCAGTTATAACATCGAAGGATGGAAAGGACATTGTTGCCAAACAGAGCATGTGATTTCAGTATAGGAGCACACTTACATGAAACTCCTACATCTTACACCCCATTTTTGCAGGGGGGCAAGCCCCCCTGCACCCCCCCCTGCTAACTATATATTCCAACTCCGAGATCACACTACAGTGAGGAAAGGGATGAATGTCCCAAACCGCACAGTACTGCGATCTCTGTGCAGTACTTTGAGTTCATATCAGCAAATGCACAGTAGCATTTGTTGATAGGAATTATGAACATGGAGTGCTCGGCAACATGGAAATTCAGACATCTATCATTTGTTTTTCTGTCTGCGGAGCATCCACATTAGTAATTTTGATAGTAAACCCTATTGTTTAAATAATATATTGTCTTGTGATAGGCTGTCATGAGGATATCAAATGAGTACAGCTGATCTATGAGAAGTAAGTGATTTAAAGTTAAAAAGGCCTTTTTTAGGAAAACAAAAACTGCACCTGTTAGTTTAGTTTTGTTGGCTGTGGTGATAAAGGAAGGATTTATTATGAGTATCAGTGACATGGCTATAGGCAAGAGAGTTTAGGAGAAATAAAATAAAGGTTATCTACATGCATATATCAAAAAAGCCATGTATAAGGTTCTGAAATACTTGCCAGACAATCTAGTAAGATAGAATATTTGACTTTTTATAGTTTGCATCACCGACGAGGTACGCTGTGTAGTAGCTGAAGGTCATGAGATATTATTCTTAGAGATTTAATATTTCATGAGGTTACATGACTTTCACAAATGTGAACAATATGTATGCAAGTATCTTCCACAGCTTTATTTGTCTTCGCATGCCACACCAGCTAGCCACCGTGCCCACATTGTGTCAGGGCAAGGAAAGCAAGCAGGAGTCACTGCTGAGTAGGAAGGGGAGATCATTCAAAATAAGCTATCCTTTGTGATATAATTTGGTTTTCATATGTCATACTAAACCTTTGAAGCAATTTGGGAAGCTTATGTCAATATTCTGTAAGTATGTTCCTACCATGCATGTGATTTTATTTTTTATGCTTGGTATTGGCCTTCAGAGGAGAAAATTATATTTTTTGCATGAAAAAATAGGAAATTATATTAAATGCTCTTTAAACTCACTTGTGTGTATCTCCACATCACTTTACATAGGTAGTTTTGTAAAATAAATGCTCCTGAAAGTCATTTTTCTCCTGCAAAATTGCTTCTGGCTTCCTTTTTATTAATATTTTACTCAGGCAAATTCCAATTAGGATATGGTTTCTTCTTACCTACTGCCCACAATGTCCTTTTCTTATCTTCATCACTAGGTTCTGCTATTTTTCAAATGTTAGTGGATCCTCTTACAAATCATTTGAGCTTGTTACTGTGTTTTGTTTATTCATGCTTTTCAAGTTAATCATTCAATCACAGTAAAACATTATTAAACATATGGAGACGAAAGCTGGTGATTATTGAAGTTTTACTCTTGGGTTTTTGTTTCTCAAATAGCATGGCCATCTGGTAACTATTGCACATGCTTAAATATGAGGGCATAGCAGTACAGTAAACTCTTGGTTAACCAGCACCCATGGGGATTGGTAGATGTCAGATAACTGTAGTTTCTGGTTGCCTGAGAATTACTTTTAAAAATAGGCCTGGCTAATATTGTACCCTATACTATTTGTTTGGTTTGACTTGTTCTTAGGTTGGGGAGAGAGGGAGGGAGGGAATTTATTCCTGTGTTCCTTTTTAAAACTCTAAAACTCTAAAAACGTAAGGTATGTGACTGCGGGGGGGGGGGGGGGGAAGAAAGTGCAACACATGAAAATTGTACTGTATTTCTTCGATTTTTTTTTTTCTGGTTGCTTGACAGTTCTGTTTGCTTACGTTCCGGTTAACTGAGAGTTTACTGTAATTACGTTAGAATTCCCAAAGTCCCTTGCATCATTCAGCAAGGCTTAACAGCATTACCATGTCTAATTTTTTAGCAGGGTATAAAAAAATGTGGCTTGTGCAATGGTGTAGTTGCAGGCTGCATAATAAGAGAGTAATATTACAGATTATGAGTAACATACTAACACTGGTTCTAAACTACAATATTCTGTCTTACACTTTCCCCCAGATGATCACATATTAGGCTGATGTATATGTCAGCCCTCAATCTGATTGATGAAGCATATAGTTTGTCAGCAATGTATTACAAAGAAATGTATTGTGACATTTTTCTTCCTCTGCTGAATAAAGAGAGCTTCTTAAGTGGAACTATACAGCTGTAAGTAATGCATTTACAGGTTTTTGACACTGCCATCAAGGACTATGGAGTGATATTTTCTATTACATTAAATGTCACTGTAGGTTTATGGATGCTGTCCAGGAACTTCTTTCTGTTGAGTCCCCTTTAGCATGCATTTGTGTTTCATAAGCATTAGATGTAGTTTTATGCTTTTCAGAGAGTAGCTTGATCAGACACTGAGGAGTATAAGTCATTATGTCTTAACTTACTCTCTTTCCTCAGGTTTCTGCTCCTCCTGTTCCTGAAGAAGAAGACGAGGACACAGAAGACACCTACATTGACCCAACTTTGGCCAGTGCTTCTAAAGGTATATCAGTTGTCTACACACTTAGATCCTATGTCCACTCCTACTTGTAATGCAAATTTCCCTTTCTAATACAATTCTAACATATCAAATGGAAGTATCTCAAAAGTTCAATCTTTTAAACATAAGGCTTAGGCTACTGGTTGCATCAACATACAAAGTTTAAGTTTCTTATGCACAACAAATGTACTTCATTCGGTCACCATAAAAATATAGTTTGAAAAGAAACATGATGACAATGATAGTAAACAGTATTTGGCTTAAGTATGACTCAAATAATACATCTGTATTTAAATTAAATGGTTCCTTTTGATGAGATGTTAAATTGAGGTCACATCTGCCCAAATTGGAGGTACTGAGGTGAAAGTAAAAGATACCACTTTATGTATTAAAAAGAATAGGGGTCACTTTATTTACATTCTTCATAAGCAAATCTAATGAATCAGTTTAAAAATCAGTTTATACAATATTTACATACATTATAGAAAACCATATCCCTCATGAACACCATTTTTCAAACTTTCTTTGTCATCCTATATCTTATTAAACAAATAGTTTCCTGTCCTACACATCCAAATAGTCTATATACCCTCATTCGTATTATACCCCTTTTTCAATAGGAACATTTTAAATGTTCATTATATAAGCCACATAAAATCATATGCGTAGTTATAGTCTTATAACATTCTAGCTTTAACATTTTCTTACCATATCCCCCAAACCTGTAATCCTTCTACATTCAAAAATTATGTTTGATCTCCTCACATATTTTACACTAACTCATAATTTGTGTAGTTACAATCTCCATAAAAAGGTAACCATTTCCGTGTTTCCTTGAATCCTATACATCTTTCTTTAATTGCTTTCCTCCTTTTATCCATCAGGCCCCCCCCAAGGAATGTCTTCCCTTTACATTTTAATACCATATCTTCCTTTCCTGTTCTGTTTGCTTAACATCTCTCTTACATTCACTCAATTTTCTGTTATACTATAACATGTCCTAAACTTACAACACTCTGTCTCTTTTTCTTTACTTATACTCTTTCCAAAAGTCTTATACTTTTCTATGATAAGTTTACTTAACACCATGTTTTTATTACATTTTGGTTTGTTTAAGATTGAAAACAAATGTAATGAAGTTTAATACACTATTTTTTAATGATCTTAGACTAGCTTACATGGTTTCCTCAGACACAGCCATGATGGATGTGTTGCACACGCACAAAACAAACTGCACCAGAAACACTAGATTCCAGGATCTTAACTCTGCTTGTGACATAAGCAGAACATGCTGGAGGGACAGATATGTGTCCCAAAGGACCCCCACTCTGTAGAATAGGCTACCCATTCATGTAAAACAGAGTTCATCTCTGACCCTATTTAAATGAAACCATGACAATTGGATGGGAAATTGTAAATTTACCCCTGGTCTGGCCCCCATGTCCCTTGTGGACAGAGGCCATTATTATGAAAAGTATTATTCGAACTGCCTTCCTCCCCAGTGTGATACTTGGGACTCATATGGTTTGGGGTATGTGGATAGGCTTCTAGTGGTTGATAGCCTAGTAACAACCCATTAGTCTGTGAACCCATAATAACCTTAAACCTTCTCTATTTCTCTCTCTTTTTGCTATTATATATTGTATTTCTTTTCTTTGGATTTAATCTTGATGTCTACAATATAATTAATATTATACTTAACAACTCTACTTCTTTATCATAAGGAAACATGACATATTCTTCAAGAATTGAAATTATGTGGTATACTTTTTTGTTAAAACTTAAATGTTTTCCATAAACTGCTTATTTGCTTTATGTTTTATAGCAAATCTTCCCATTGCACCTTCACATATTTTCTTTGTTCAGACATAATACCTCTTTCTTCTCCTGCTTAAAATTTACACCTGTATGTTTATTTCCCCAAAACCTTTACTTTTTTGTTATTCAAGTTTTATCATCCACAAACGCCACATTACTTCCTTAACAATGTCACTTATTCAATGGTTGCTTTTTACAAAAGTTTGAGTCATCCTATACAGTATAGCTATAGGCAATACCACCCATTTTCCATATTCTGCCATACCTGTCCCCTGACACTTTTGTACCACTTCTACCCTTATGTATGTCAACACTCCCACCTAGCCATCCATTTACCATAAATCATAATTCTAGCATGCATTAACTGATTTGATCAAATTCATCCCCCACTCCATATAGGTTCATAGGTTAGTACTAGGCTAACTGTCTTTGCGAGCCATTGATAAGCTTAGCCCATTAACCCTTGTGAGACCCAAACCCTGCACCTTGTGTTTGTAAGGCAAACACCTTAACAATTAGGCCACCCTCCCAACCCCATGCCCTTAATATGCCCTCTGTATCTCATTCCACTTTCTTTCTTTCTTTCTTTCTTTCTTTCTTTCTTTCTTTCTTTCTTTCTTTCTTTCTTTCTTTCCTTTATTGTACCATACTGTCAACAGTCTCTTGATACAATACTAATATATCATATACTTATCTCCTCTGTATTCCAAATACCCCATCCCACAACAATTCCCTTACCATCTTGTCAATTCTTACCTGTTTCATTTTCATTAAAATCTTATAATCACAGTTATACAAGGTAATTTGCATCCAATTTTTAATGGCTCTTCTCTTTCCCTCTTCTGAAAAAAAAAATAACACTTGTACATACTGCTTTATTCTTTTTTATATCGCTATTCATTTACTATTGATATTTTTTTCTTTCACTGAATATATCCTTATAAAATCGATAACCTATGCCATCTTCATCAAGTAAACTGTTCACTTTTACTTTCTTTAGAATATCTATTAATTCTTCCATTGTTATATATTTTTTTCAAATATTCTGTACTTTTTCTTCTACTTTCTATATCTTCTAATCAACATAATTCTATTCTTCTGTATTCAGATATATTCATTTTACATATTTTTGTACAGCTTCCATTATACTTACCTGATCGTTACATATTTTCCTTGCTTATTTAAAATAGACTCCATACTATTCCCCACTTCTTGTGCACACTTTGCTAAAGGGCTAAATTCAGAAATGTTACCTTGCAGTAACAATTTCTGATGCAGAGACAGCCCTACCACAGTGCTGCAACATGACGTACAGAACCATGGTGAGCTGTCTCCATGGCCATGCTATGTGCTAATGAGGTAGTCCAGGGGAGATGTATATGCTAATTAGCAATGTGCTCTTCCCTTGGAACTGCCTGTAGTAATGCATTTACACAACTGTGTAGGTAAGCATGGCTGCTAGTGGACACTCGCAGTAAGGAACACAGCCAAAAGGCCATGTTCATCTATCTCCGTAAAGCTAAGTGCTGGGAACTTTAGTGGTCAGGTAGTGTTAGGGTGTGTGTGTGTGTGTGTGTGTGTGTGTGTGTGTGTGTGTGTGTGTGTGTGTGTGTGTGTGTGTGTGTGTGTGTGTGTCTGTGTGCATGAATATGTGTGTGAGGTGCTGCATGTGTGAGTGTGTGACTGCCTGGGAGGTAGCAGTTGGAGGCAACACTAGCTATTAGTGCTTGGATCAGAGGACAGACTAAGTACCAGGAAATATGTTCACTATGTGGGTCAGGAGAACTCTACCACAAAGGAATATTGTCTGCACATGAGTCAGGGGAAACACTAGCCACCAGGGAATATTTTCACTGTGTGGGTCAGGAGAGCTCTTGCCCATCAGGGAATACTGTCAGTAAGTGGATTAGAGGAAACAATACTAGTGAATATGTTCACTATGTGGTGCACAGAATACACAAGCCACCACAGAATATTTTTAATAAATGGGTCAGGGAGAATGCTAGATGCCAAGAATAATCTCCCGTATCATAAAGGCACTCACACATAATGGGGATGGGAGGAAACACTAGACACCAGGGATACTCTATGTAGCATGGCTTAAAGGTCCTTAATTAAAAAAAAAATGGTTAGACACCATAGGTTCATAGGTGGTTACTAGGCTAACAGCCCAATAGCCTTTACAAGCCTAGCCATATTTATCTTGAGTTATCCCAATTATCAGTACTTAGGTGAACAAAGTTCACAGAGGTATGAGCCTTATACTGACTGTCTCTGTCCATGAGGGACATGGGTGCCACTTCAGGAGTGAATTTACGGTTACCCATCCATTGATCTAGGCTGCACTTGAAGAGGGTTAGGGAGGAGCTCTGCTTCACATGAATGGGAACCTTGTTCCAGAGAAGGGGTAGTGTCTGGGGGATGTCTCTATCTCATAGGTTCATAGGTTCATAGGTAGGTACTAGGCTAGGTATTGCAGATCTCTCCAGCAGGATTTGTTCATATCCAAGGTAGGTTAAGATTCCTTGCGCAAGTGACACTCATCCAGTTTGATTTACAAATGTGTAACATTTTCATCAAGGCTGGGTCAGAGACTGCCCTGTAAGCCAGAGACAGATCAGCCCTAAGTAGTCTGTAGGAGACAACTTACAGTGACAGGACAATGATAGGACTTCAGTCTTTCTGCACAGGGCATGTTTTGTGTACCCTGTATTTTCTTGGTGAGAAACCTCTGGTGGTTTCTCCAGCTGTTGCAGGTGTCTGGTGAGGTACGTGCAAAAGGGTGCATTATACTCCATAACTGGTCTGATGAGGGCCAAGTACAATGGAAGTATAATGTCATTAGATCTAGATGCCATGCCTTCACTTGTATGTGCCACACAGAAGGACTTTCTCACCACTATAGATGTGTGGCAGTTGAAGTTAAGATTGCTGTCAACCTGAGTACCCAGGTCTTGTACCACAAGTTCTTCTCTTAGGGGTTGCTGTCTCTATTGTAATTAGCAGGGGTGTTAGCTTTCCAAAAGGGACTAATTAAGTATTTTTTAGCATTTAGCTTCAGTCCGTGGCTTTGCCGCCAATTATTTGTCTGTATTAATCCTTTCTGTAGTACATTGGTATTGTTGGGGGACTCAGTGATTGGTCCCAATATGCAGTCATCAGCAAACGTGGTCAGTCACAGGCCATCCACATTTGCTTGGAATTCTGAGAAATAAATTGCAAACAGTAAAGGGCCCAGCAAAAAACCCTGTGGTATATCACTGGTGACTGACGTTTTGCTAGATGTGAATTTACCCATTTTGACAATATGTGTTCTATCAGTGAGCCATTTGGTTACCCACCTGGTGTGTACGGGTTAACTCCTAATTGAGTGAGTTTCTCTATAGTACCTGAGTGTGATATTGTGGACAATGCCTTGGCCAGGTCAAGATAGGTGGTATGCATAGTCTTTCTCTCATCCATGGTCTTGGTGACCTTCTTGAAGAAGTCAACCAAGTTTAACAGACAAGATCTACCCTTAACAAATTCAAATTGGGTTGGATCCAGAGTCTAAAGATTATCTATGTCCTTGTTGATAAGATCCATAATGATTCTTTCCATGGCCTTGCAAATGAGGATAGTCAGGCATATAGGTCTATAATTCCCAGGGACAGTTGATGGTCCTGTTTTGTGTAGAGGGATGACTATTGCTGTTCTCCACTCTGCTAGAATATAGCCAGTCTGGAGGCTATGATTAAATAGGGTTTCAAGTCAGTCTGCTAGGTCATGTTTTACGATTTGTAGGAGGCAACCTGGGATGACATCTGGTTCCACTGATGTTGTGTTTTTAGCCATAGAGAGCACAGCAATGGCATACTCTCTTGAGATAATAGGCTGAGGTATAGTGGCAGTTATACTTTGGGGGTGACCGGTGGGGACAGGGGGATAAGATTTGACCAAAATCTATTGGCTAGAAGGTTTGCTATTTCCTCCAGTTGAGTATAGGTGGCACCATCCACAACCAGCTCTGCTCATAGCTGGATATTCCACTTAAGATTTCAGATATATTTAAAATTGCCTTATGATTTTCCTTAGCTAGAGAAGCTATTTTTGCTTCGTAATTTGCTTTGGAGGATTTGACAAGATCTCTAACTATCTCTAATTCCCAAAGGTCTTAATAGAGAATGCAACTGTAGATGTTTCTTGTGAGGGTTTTTTTATTGTTTTATTCTTTGATTGTTTAGTTGTATAACTGGTGAATTGGGGAGTATATTTAAGGGATGTATGGAATAATAAAGACTATACTCTGTAAAGCCTTGTTTAGCCAAGTCGTTAGAGATTATTACATTTTTTTTGTTTTAATTAAGTGTTTACAGTTTTCAGACTACTGGCCTTCTCATATTGTATAGTTTTGCTACAAGATCTCTAATTTGTTTGTTTAGACTATTGATGGATGTCTTCCTCTTCTGAGTCAGTTCCCTCTTATTTTTGGATATTAGTTTCTTCCTTTTGTTGTATATAGCTTGCTTATACTGGGACTCCACAAGGATTGCTTGTTTTTCTGGCAAGTCCTGATTTTAATCTGATCCGGTACAGCGGTAAGTGATTATACAAGGTATTGGTGTATGCCTCTGCGTAGGAGTCCATGTTTACTGTGTTTAGGGGGGGCTTTGAAATTTCTTATGGCATCACTTAGTAGGAAGTAATTTATCTTGGAAAATTTCTTAAGCATTTTTGAGCTTGATGGGGTATCTGGCCTTATAATTATTTCAAAAGAGACTGATTTATGGTTGATCTCACCAAGGAGGACATCACACAGGAGGGATGCAATGCTCCCCCACATTAGTGAGCACTATGTCCAGGATATTTGAGCCCCTCATGGGTGTGCTGACTAGCTGTTCCAGGTCATTTGCATTGTCCAAGTCTAAGAATCTCTGAGCCAACACATCTGTGGTCATGTACGTTCCCTAGCTGATGGGTGGATAATTAAAATCATCCATGAGTATGGTGTTGGGCTGCATGGTAAGTGACTCCAGTAAGTTCAGGTATGTGGTATACTTTTCCTGGTTAATTGTAGGGAACCTATAGCTAACGATGATGTGGTAGGGGATTTTGCCTATGGCTAATTGGACATGGAGTAGCTTGAGAAAGTCATGCTGTCTGACCAGTCTTGAGGTGTACTTCTCCTGAATAAAGATGGGTACACCTCTTTCTTTGGTTGTTTCCTATTCAGTTTAAGGTCTGAACATATGGAAGGCATTGTAGCCTTGCATGGCTGGGGTGCTTTCCATGGCTTTGATCTGTATCTCAGTGATTCCATAGATATCAGCAGCATCCAAAGTGAGGAGTGCTTCCAGGGAGTGCAGCTTCTTGTTTAGACTCCTAACATTGAGCAGCAGTACCTTGAGTTTATCCAGAGAAGATTGTATTGTGTTAGGAGATTGGTTATTTTGACATTGCCTAAAAAGGCACAATAGGGTGGCTAATGCCTTTGCCATTATCTGAAATCCAAGAGGAGACAGGTGCTGACCATCTCTGGCAAAACAGTGTGGTCTGTCGACCATGTCCTCCCAGGCAGACACATATTGGATCCCCTTGGACTGATATCAGAAGTTAAGCTAATTGTTAAAGTCAATCATTTGTTGTTTGTATTATGTCATCATCCTTGGTGATGACAGAATGCTGATGAATGCTAGGCTCATACCTGCCTGTGACACATAATCTGAGAGCTCAATCGTGTCTCTCTTCATATAGTTCAGGGATGTACTTCTCAGGTCATTCACACTCACATGGACTATGACAGAGTCATACTGGTACTTGTGATTGAGTGACTTGAGTGACATGATGTATCCTTGGCACCTGACAGGCAGCTAACCATAACCCTGTCCTTATCCAGTCTGTTGAGGGGACATCCATGTGTCTTACTATGGCATCATCTAAGACTGGTACATTGGGCTTTGTGGTGTTATACCTTATGGGCTTGTTAGCTGAGACACTAGGGTGTATGTTATTATGCGTTGTGGTTGATATTTGCTTTCTTGTGTGCAGTTTCTGAAGGCAGTGTTTGGAAGGCCTCTGGGCTTTTGGTAAGTTACCGGTGACTACTTCTGCAAATGTGGGTTTATGTGTCAAGTCTTTATTAAGTGTGGGAAGTGATGTGTGTGTGTGTTATCAATTTGTTTGGTATTAAATTTGTTAGTGTGTGAAAATATTGCCTCCAAGTTCATAGTGCAACTACATGTCTCACATATAGTGTTAGCTTATTTCAGTGGTTATCAGTATATATGAGACAATTGCTACATTACTTCAGGATTCCCATGTCCATCAGGCTGGCCAGAGAGAGGATGAGAAACCACTCATCCATGATAGCAGGTTTTTACTCTGTGTTTTCTTAGGGAAAGAAATGGGTTAATTTCTCTGAACTGTGCTGGTGGACCAGAGGCTATGAGTGGAGCTATACTGTGTGCAGCCTGTGTAATCTCGAGGTAAACCAATAAAGCAACACTGCTTATAGAGCAGCAGAGGTCTGGGAATGGTTTCACTGATAGTTATTAAAGGAAAAACATATCTGCAAGGCATTTGTGTCTATACAGAGCACTGCAAACAGCCACTGCACAGAGAACAGCTTTGAGCAAATGTAAGGCTTAAACATCAACAGAAATAAATAAGTATAAAGCTATCTACCAATCAGGCAAGCACACAATGAGACTTCCTCCAGCACTTCCCAAATTGGATGAGTTTATATCAGCACACTTCTGCCAAAAGAGTGCAGAAAAAGAACTCCTAATGTAAGATGGCTGGTTTTAGAGCCCAAGTCTAAGCAAACACACTATCTAGATACAGCATTCCTGAAACAAGTAGATACAGTGTAGCCTGGGTCTTAAATAAACAATTCAACTAAAAAGTGCAGGAATGCAGCAAAATGTCAGAAATGAAACAATAAGTAAATAAATTACAGTAAACGAACAAATAAAGCTTAAATAATACTTATTTTAGAACTTCAACAATGGATGGCTTTGGAAATAGATGAATCTCTCAATCACTCAAGCAGAGACACCAAGCAAAAAGCAGCGGTGATTAAATAGGTGAGAGCCCACACAAATGCAAAGCTTAAATATCGGCAGAAGTAGTATAAAGCTATCTATCATTGGGAAAGCACACAGTGAGCCTTCCTCCAGCAATCCCAACTTGCATGAGTTTATATCAGCACACCTCTGCCACAAGAGTGCAGGAAAAAAAAACTCTTTATGTAAGACAGCTGGTTCTAGAAACTAAGTGTAAGCAAGCACACTGTCTAGATACAGCTGTTCTGAAACTAGCAGATACAATATTGCCTGGGACTTAAAGCAAAAGGTCAGCTAAAAAAGTGCAGGAATGCAGCAAAATTCAAAAATGAAATAGTAAATAAATAAATCATAGCGAACAAGTTCAAATAAAGCTTAAATAATCCTTATTTTTGTAGATTCAACAGTGGATGACTTTGGAAATAGCTGTGGATACTATTAAGTAATGTGCCTTAAAGGCACTAAAAGGAAGTCAAACCTTGCAATCTTGCCACGGTAAACTTTGCCCCCCCCCCCCGGCTAACTTAGAAGTTAAAGCACAAAGTGTTTTATAAATATATATTGAGTATTTGTGGCATTATTTCATGCCTGCAACAATTTGTGACATATGAGGAGATGGGACAGGGAGCAGCAGGCATGCCTCTTATACTCATAGTGAATGTTCCATTTCCTTCACATAAACTTAGCAGAGTTGCTAGTCTAACAGCTTTTCCACTACCATGGATTATCTAAAGGATATGAAGAATGGAACTCTATAATGTCTAGCATCAATGACTGACAATCTTTCCATGGTGTATGAGACCAGGAAAAGGGAGACATCAGGAATGTTCCAAAAACAAAGGAGTAGTTATTGGGTATGTGATGTGTGCATGAGTCTGATGTCTGTCTGTGTGCGTTTGAATGTGTGTAGTGGGTGTGGAATATTGAATGAGGGGTGATACCTGTGCTAATACAATGACACCACCACTGTTAACTACTGCAGGAAGTGCTGATCTGCACTACTGGTAGTTAGTGGCAATTCAGTGATATGCAAATTAGCCACTAATGAGTTATCTTTCCTTGTTGCAGCTAAAGTATCTCTGAATTGGAAACTCCCCATTCTGGATACAGGGCCTTTTTACCACAGACCTTAATGCAAGCAGTGGGGTTCTTTATGAATCCCGGAGTAAATGTGGAGATACCACTTCTCTTCCTCCTACTCTGTAGCACTATATTCTTAATAACTATTGTACTTTCTTTATTCTTTTCATCTAGTTCTTTTTCTGTCTTTTTAATAATTATTTCTTTATTCCTATAATATATTTCTCCTCAGATATTCTATATGGTTCTGACCTAATAAACTTTAAAATGATTCTACAATAGATTTAGATTTATACTCATTTCTCTTTATTATGTATATAGGTTCATAGAACGTTACAAGGCTAACAGTCCTAGAGCCCTTACGTGCCTAGCTAAATTTATCCTGAGTTGCCTCAAATATTGGTGGTTAGGTGAGTGAAATTTGCAGAGGTAGTTAATAATGACTTCCTCTGTCCAGGAGGGACATGGGTTCTACCCCCAGGAGTGAATTTAAGGGCACTCATCCATTAATCTAGGTTTCATTTGAAGCGGGTCAGGGAGGGGCTTTGTTTCACATGAATTGGAAGCTTGATCCATAGAAGTGGCAATCTCTGGGAGATATATCTACCTCTCCAGCATGACCTATTCATGTCAGAGACTAGGTTAAGATCCCTAGAGCAATTTACCCTCCTGCAGTTGGAAGTATGAATGTGTAACATTTCCGTCAGAGCCGGGTCAGAGACTGCCCTGTAAGCCAGGCACAGATCACCACTTAGCAACCTGTGGGAGACAGAAAACAGAGACAGGGCTTTCAGTCTTCCTGCATAAGAATTGTTTTGTGTAAACTGTAATTTCTTGGTGAGAAACCTCTGTAGTCTTTCTAGTTGTTGCAGGTGTCTGGTGAGGTACATGCAAAAGGGAGCATTGTACTCTATTAGTGGTCTGATGAGGGTCTAGTGTAATGGAATTATAACATCCTTAGATCTAGATGAGATGCCTTTACTTATAAGATGTACCACATAGGAGGATTTCCTTAGTGCTTTGGATACTTGGTAGTCACAGTTCAGGTTGCTATTAACCTGAGTACCCAGATCATGTACCACTGGATCTACACCTAGGGGGTGCTGTCTGTAATGTAACTAGCAGGGATGTCTGCTTTCCCAAAGAGAATAATGATGCATTTTTTAGCATTTAGCGTTAATCCATGGCTTTGTCACCAATCATTTGTCTATGTTAACCCTGTCTGTGGTATATTCGACTCAGTGATTGTTCCCAATTTGCAATCATCAGCAAATCTGGTCATTCACAGGCCGTCCAAGTTTGCCTGGACATCTGAGAAATAAATTCTGAACAGTAAGGAGCCCAGCACAGAACCATGTGGCATTTCCCCAAATGCCACACAAATAACAAAATGATCTAAAAGGCAAACAATTCTCTCCCCCTACTATCTTCATTCCTTTAAAAAAAAAAAACCTTTGGTGCAGATTCAATAAAGCCTATATGTTCCACTAAAACTGTGTGCACATCACCTCACAATGCACACACAATAGTGCACTGCTTTGTATTCAGTAAGCACCTTTACACGTCGTGTAGAGCCGCACAAACACGGTGAACATTGTGGCATGCTTATTACAGTACAAGCAACTGAATTGTATGCTAGTCAACCAATCCAAGATGTAGGAACTATTCAACAAGCTATAAAGCAACCGTGTAGACTCAGTGCTGGTTTTCACTGCAAATTCAAAAAACCTATTGTAATACAGCCAAGGAAACTAGGCTACACAGAAAGAATGTTAGGGGATGCTGTTGCTCTTATTCATGTATATGTGCAACAGACCCTTGTCTCTCCTGCAACTGCTGTTAATAGACCATGGCCAAGATGGATGAGGATGTTTGGACCCCATTTCACTTTTCATAATCTGAATGAGGATGTCAATTATAGAGCGTTATAGGTTTGATAGAGATGCACTACAGTAACTCTGAAACCTCTGCTGTCCTCAGCTGAAAGAAAGAGCAAACCAAGAGGAATCAGTACCTGTGGAGACTAAGGTATGTGTAGCACTTAGAATTTTAGCTACATGAACCTTCCAGAGACCAAAAGGGGACATGCTGAGGGTGTCACATGCATCAGCATCCAGGATCCTCCATCACTTCCTGAATGCTGTGCTCCAACATGCCAGTGAGTACATATATTTGCCCCATAGATCTGAGGACAGAGTCACAACTATGCAGGAGTTCTACCCTGTATCACACCACCCTGAAGTCCTGGGTGCCATAGACTATACACATGTAGAAATCAAAGCAACACCCTGGGAACAGGGAAGGGTGTACATAAACAGAAAGGGCTACCAATCTATTAACTTCTAGGTCATGTGTAAAGCTAACGGACTCATCCTAAATGTGTGTCCTGGCAACCCAGGTAGTTACCAAGGCTCAAATATCTGTCACAGTTCTCAACTGTATGAGATGTTTACAGGTCTATATCACATAATCGAAAGGGGAAAAGTCCGACGCACAAAACTTCGAACTTCAAACCACGAAAGCTAACAACATCGAATCTACAAAAACAAACACTAAATACCCAAAACATAACAAAAAACGCTCTATGCAGGGGGGGCAAGCCCCCCTGCACCCACCACACCCCCCGCTACTTAAATATACCAACTCCAAGATCGCACTGCAGTGCAGTAAAGGGAAAACTTCCCTTCCCTTACTCTATGGCAATCTCCATTCTACGGTTCGACGTTTTTGCACTTCGAGGTTTGATGTTCAAAGTTTTGTGCTTCTGACTTTTCAGCTTTTGAGTTTCTGATATAAACCCGATGTTTACTAGAGGGGATATCCCACAGAGTCATTTACTGGAGAATGCAGGTTATGCACTGGAACCATGGCTGATGACTCCCATCAGAAGTACACACACACACACACACACACACACACACACACACACACACACACACACACACACACACACACACACACACACACACACACACACACACACACACACACACACACACACACACACACACACACACACACACACACACACACACACACACACACACACATGAAATATCATAGAGCATGTGTCTGGGCTGCTGGAGTCATGGTTCTGGTGCCTAGATACATGTGGGCAGCCCTGCAGTACAATCCCTGTACACGTGCTAAAATGTTCACCGTCTGTGTCATGCTGCACAACATTATTCTGAGAAAACAGTTTCATTACGAACTGTAAGGTGAAGGGCCACACATTCCACTGCCACTGGCAAGGTCACCACAGCCACACAGAGGTGGGGAATCAAAGGGGGAACCAGCAGCTGCTATGGGTGTAAGCAGGTGTAGATGTGCACAATATGGCCTCAAAGTGGCCAAGAGGCAATGGATAGCACACACACATTCACCACCTAATGGGCTAAAACCTTCATCCTTAACACATACATACAGTAACACTGATGCGAGGCAACACTCACAACTTTCACTTTCCCACATAATAGCTGTGTATTGTTAGCATCAGACAGAGTCAGCCCTAAACTAAAACTCTTGAAACTGCTGGATTTCCAAGGTAAGTGATGAACCTGGAATAGAAAAATAAATGTCTAAAAATACAAATGGATGGCATATCATTGCAAACTGTTACTTGGTAATGTAAGTAATTATAAGGTGGGTGATTTTACAGCAATTACATCAAGAAGTGACAGCAGTGACATATGTGAATACATGTGTCTTCTATCAGCTAATAGGCCTTGCATCTAAAATGTACAGATTTTCAATGAATGTCCACATTTTGGCCTCATTTGTTTGTGATGGAAAATCATTAAAGAATGAAGTTAGAAAATGATGACACACATTTCCTTTTCAGACTTCGTATCCCTTAGAACAAATAGAAAAATAGTAATGCAAAACCTGTTATTCCATCAACTGTCTAAGTTTGCAAGACCGCAGTGTTTAAAAACTCTCCCCATTGTTGGGCCTTTGTCACACTTTTATTTATGGCTTGTTCCAGCTTTGTTGGGCTAACAGTTTGGCGGGGATGTGAGATAGAATGAGTTGTAAGCCTTATGAATGACCCATTTACTGTTATGTGTGTGTGCGTGTCTGTATGGGCACTTCAGGTGAAAGTTGTGTGTGAGTGTCTGCAAGAACACAGCCAAGCACTGTGCTATACGTACATTCAGGTATGTCGGACAGGTGTGAGCTGTGCATGGTATAGGTGACAGTTCATCGTTGTTGTCCTCCCCAGCTGCGAGAACTTGTTCTGCCAGGAGATGCACTGGCATATCCACACCCACAGTCAGATGCACTGCTGCTACTTAAATATGACTGATGTCTGCTGGATGAACTCTCCTCATGAGTACACCCAGTACCAGGACCTCATGGCCTGTCATATCTGGGTGTGGACACCTCAACCACTGGTGGAGCAGTGGAAGTAGTTCCAGTATGAGAGTGTGATCAGGTAAACACTGTGGCATGCTAATTACAACATAAACAATTGAATTACATGCTAATTAACCAATCCAATGTAGTTTAGCTATTCAACAAGCTATAAAGCATTCCATGTAGACTCTATGCTGGTTTTTCCTGCAGGTTCAAAAACATTTGGAATGTCTACATGGAAAGTAGTCTACACAGATAGTTAGGGGCTGCTGCTGCTTTAATTCATTTGTATGTGCTAGAAACTGAAGACAGTGCTGCTGCCAATAGGCCTAGGCCAAGAAGGATAAGAGTTTTCAGGCCCAATTTAACTTTTCACAACCTACATTATGTTGAAATTTTAGAGTGCTACAGGGTGGATAGGGACACACTACAGGAACACTGTGACCTCTGCCATCCTCAACTCAGAGCCAGCGCCAACTGAGGAGAACCCATTCCAGTGGAGACAAAGGTATGTATAGCCCTTAGAGTCTTAGCTACAGGTATCTTTCAGAGATGAACAGGGGACATGCTGGGTGTGTCACATGCATCAGTATCCAGGATCATCCACCAATTCCTGAATGCTATGCTCCAACATGCCAGTGACTACATATAGTTTCCCCGTAGCTCTGAGGAAAGGACCAGAAATATGCAGTTCTTCCATGTAGCACACTACCTTGAAGTACTGGGTGCCATAGATTGCACACATGTAGAAATTAAGTCACCACCTGTGGAACAGGGTAGGCTCTAAATTAACAGAAAGGGCTACCACTCTATCAACTGCCAAGTCATGTGTAATGCCAAGGGAATAATCCTGAACATGTGCACTGGCAACAGTGGCAGTTACCACAACTCAAATATCTGGCACACCTCCCAACTGTGCCAGATGTTTGCTAGGGTGGATATCCCACAAGACATTTACTGGGAGATGCAGGTTATGCACTAGAACCATGGCTGATGACACCCATCAGAAATGCATACGCACCCAGAGAAGAATGTCATAATGAGGCACATGCTCAAACCAGAAATATCATAGAGCATGTGTTTGGACTGCTGAAGTCATGGTTCAGATGCCTTGATACATCTGGGGGAGGTCTGCAGTACAATCCATAGACATGTACAGAAACATTCACAGTGTGTGCCATGCTACACAACATAATCCTGAGAAAACAGCTTCAGCAGGATCAGCAAGGGGAAGGGGTAGGGGCACACATCCCACCACCAATGACAAGGTCACCACAGCCACATGCCAATGAAGAGTCACAGGGAGAAACAACACCAGCAGCTGCTGTGGATGTAGGAAGACGTAGGCATGCTCAGTATGCCCTTACAATGCCTAAGACACAACATGTAGCGCACTCACTCACCACCTGGGGGACTAAAAGCCTTCCTTCTACTCACATACATAGAGTACCATTGATGCCAGGAAACTCAGACAACCTTTACCTCCCCATGCATTGGCTGTGTGCTGCTTGCATCAAATACAGTCAGCTCTGAACTAAACTGTGTCAACTGCTGCATTTACAAGCAACCTGGAGTGTATTGTTTAATAATAGGAATGTGTGGCATATCCTTGTATTTCATTATTTGGTCTGGTAAGCTAGTAAAAGGTGGGATATCTGTACAGAACTTACCTTAACATGAGACAACAGAGACCTATTTGACTTATATGTGTCCATTACTAAGTAATAGGCCTCAGGCATCAAAGATTCACACAGTCATACCTCTCAAAAGTACTGATGATCACTGCATGCCCTCAGTTTAGTGCCATACGTTTGTACTGGAAAATCATTGAAGAGAGAAGTTAGAAAATAATGATACACATCACAGTTTCTGACTTCACAACCCTCACAAGATCATTCAGTATAAAGTCTGGAAATGTTGATGCTATCAACTGTCTAACTTTCCAAGGGCAATATAAGTCAAAGGTACAATTACTAGTTCAATACCACAAATACAGATATACTACTCACTAAGTTAGCTATGGACCCTGAGCATCAGACACAAAGCTTTTACACCATGAATCCAAAATATAGAAAACAGGGATTTGGCATAGTTATTGTCACTTGCACAGGGTGATGTGTGTGTGTGTGTGTGTGTGTGTGTGTGTGTGTGTGTGTGTGTGTGTGTGTGTGTGTGTGTGTGTGTGTGTGTGTGTGTGGGTGGGTGTGTGTCTGTGTAGGGGGTGGGGTGGGGGCAGTAAGCCTAGGCTGACACAAAAGGTCGGTAAGTGTGTGTGAGTAAGAAAGAGAAAAAGGCAGACGTGGATAAACCAACAAATGGTCAGTGAGACAAAATGAGTAACTGTTATGTGTGTTGTCTATAGGGGTCCTCCAGGTGAAACTGGTGTGTGAGTGTCTGCATGAACACAGCCAAGCTCTGTGCTGGCTCTACATCTTGGTATGTTAGACAGGTGTGAGTCATGCATGGTAGAGATGTCAATTAATCGTTGTCATACCTGACCACGAGAACTGCCTGTGCCAGGAGTTGCACTGGCAGAGCCAGAGTCAGGTGATCAGCCACTATTGTGCTGCATTTATCTGTGCAATCCAAGGAATCTGTTGTAGTCTGCTAACCAGAAGTACAATTGGTACTGTATTTTGCACTTTTAAACTGTATTTTTGTTATATTGCTGATTTTTTTAAACTGTTCTTGCTGATTTGTTGTACTTTTTATCTGCTGTAACATATACTAGATTCTGACCTGCTGAATCTGGTTCTGTTTGTTAAATTGAGCACTAAATCAGGCTATCTTTTGTTGTAGAGGGCCCCCCTGCACCCTTGTGGCAGGAGAGTGCAGTTAGGACTCATCTGATTGAAGGTTGCTGGCATAGGGCTCAGTTTTGAGCTTTTTTATTGGCTAAATTGTTTATTTCAGTTTGCTCACTGTTGCTACATAAGCCCTATTTTTGTGCATGTTTATGCTTGTTTTAACACAGCTTCACAGAGTTAGGCGACCAGCCACTGCTCTGATGTATTCATCTCTTTATGCATAGTGCACCACCTTACACCATCATGCACTATTGCACACTGGGGGTAACCAGTTGCAGTTATAGACTCAAAAACTTCAACAGATAAATTTTCCCTTAGTAGCTGCCTGTGATCTGGGTGAGAAGTCCTTAAATTACACTTAACTGCTCAGAGAGTACGTCATATGTGCTTTTGCCCCTAAAGCAGTCAAAAAACCACGAAATCTACAATTGTCTCATACCATTTAGAGAACCTCCACTTGTATAGGCCCTGTATAGAGCACCCCATTAGTATAGACCCCATTTAGAGCACTCAGTTATACCACACCCCTCCATTTTCTCTTCACACAGTGAAAACAGGATTTAACCTAGCTTTATGAATGGTCAGTTTCCCTCCATTTCTGCTACCAGCCTGATTGACATGGGTATCCTGAGGCAGTGTAGCAACTGCCTCATGTACAGACAACCTCTACCCCTAAATCACCTTAGTACAATTTGTGAGGGATGCATCTACACTAAGAATCTGGAATCCTTGCTCTCCCATGCTCAGAACAGTAACATTGAACAGGTTTTCATCTCACATACTACACCTCCTTCTCAAACCATGCACTCAACACATAAACCATCATATGCGGCAGTACTCACCAGAAACCTACCTAAACACCAGAGACCTTCCAAACACAAACATACTATACCTAATACAGCACCTACAGCATTCAATACATGTAAAAACTCAAGCATCAGTGTCTCAACAAATACGCCCCAAGGCAAAGCACATTTAAACCAAATTTTTTAGTCATAGGTGATGCCATTGTGAGACACACAGATGTCCCACTCACCAGGCTGGACAAGGCGAAGGTTACTGTCAGCTGTCTATCGGGAGCCAGGAACCTTGAGATCACACATGCACTTAAATCTCCCAACAAGTACTGTTATGATTCTGTCATATTTCATATTGTTGTGCATGACTTGAGATGTACCTCAATGGACTATATGAAGATATTCATGATTGAGCTCTCTGAATATGTGTCCCAGGTAGGTATGTTCCTAGCTTTGAGCAACATCCTACCCTCACCTAGGATGATACCACATTATGAACAAAAATGATTGACTTCAACAATTGGCTTAGTTTCTGATGTCATTCTAAGGGGATCCAGTTCCTGTCAGCCTGGGATGACATGGCTGATACAGCATGCTACTTTGTCAGAGATGGTCTTCACCTGTCACCACTAGGCTTTTGATTACTGGCTAAGGCATTTACCTCCCCCATAGTGCCTTTTTTTAGGCAAGGTCTGAAGAACAAAATTTTCAATGTGAAAATATTGCTCACAAATAAATTAAAGGTTATACTGCTAAATGCTCAGAGTTTAAATCAGAAACTGTACTCACTGGAAGCACTCTTCTCCCTGGAGGATGGCCCTGGCATCTGTGCAGTCACATAAACTTGATTCAGGGTCACTGAATACCCCAGCCTTGCAAGGCTACAATACCTTCTGCACTTTCAGACCACAAAATGAATGTGTGAGAACCAAAGGAGGAGGAGTATCTATCTTCATCAAAGATAAATACACCTCTAGACTGGTTAAACAGGGAAACTCCATGGAGTTACTCCAAGTTCAACTAACTGTGGGTAAAACCTCCCCTTCAAGTCATCATTAGCTATAGGCCCTGTGACGACCCACCACTGGACCAGTAATTAAGGAGACTCAATCCTCACCCTGGCACTAGTAGGGGACATACTCTGGGAGGATAACAGGTACACACACAGTATTTACAGATGCAACTCTCTGCATCAGGTGCAATTTCTCTTAGGAGCACACAGAGTCCACAGTCAGTCTGGGGCTGGTTTCTCCCTCTTTCTCGAGATCCCCAATAAGATTCCCCACTGGCACAGCTATAAAGTTGAAATCTCAGCTGAGAGGCCAAGCCAAGACCTCCAGCACCCTTTCTGTCCAACCAGTACTTTGTGTCCCTGCCCAAGTAGCTGACACACACACTCTTTGAGGTTTGATTTACACACACACCAGAAATGGCTGGCACAGGTTAACTAGCTATGCCCCCTTTTGCCCAGACTATAAGGTAGTTATCACTGCCACCAGCCAACTCCTTATCAGCTACATTAAGGCCCTTAAGAAAGGGTGTCCAATCTTACTCTGTAATATTAATATTAATACAAATAGTCTGACCAAGAGCAAAGCTAGGATCTATATTGAATTAGCGAACGCTTAGAAAAGCGAACACTAATTCATCGATCATTTTTAAACGAAAGTTTAAAATCTCGAACACCCGGAACAGCAATGTTTTTTTTTCCCAGGGAAAAAAATCACTGGTCCACAAAAAAAAAAAAAAAAACTTAAAACATTTGGGGGGCATCACCCCCTACTTAAATATACTAACTCCGAGATTGCACCACAGTGGAGGAAATGGCAAACTCCCAAAACCGGCCCAGCGATTTTTTGTCCTGTGAAAATAATCGCTGTTGCGGGTGTTCGGGATTGTAAGCTGATGAATTAGCGTTCGCTTTTCTAAGCATTCACTAATTCGATATAGACCCCAAGGCTATTATGAGTGGCCCATACAGTGTCACCAAATAAATATGCAACTACTCTCTAAACTTAAATATCTTTATACAGACTAGCTACAATGAAAGGTTTAAATATATTTAATAAATAAAAGAACAAGAAAATACTCAGTATGTATTCACAGTGGCATCAGAGTTCAAAATCACAGGAAATATTTAAAACAACATTGCAGGACAGTCTCAAATAAATAAAGAAAAAGATCTAAACTAAGCCTTGGTATATTCCTGACAGTATCTAAGAGAATTGTACTGTTCCCTAGAAACATACTTCATGAGAGCAAGGCAGATGTGGTGAATAGTTCTTGTCAGGTCCAAGACAGAATACAGAATGCCCTGTCTCTCTAAGAGACTTCTCAATTTAATATCTCAAATATTACTGTTGGGATAGCTTGCAGAATTGCATCATTTTCTTGTCATCTGACTCTATCCCAGGTGAAAGCCCCACTGCTGGAATCTATCAGTATTTAGCATCTACCGGTGAAACTTCCTAGACCTCAGATCTTTGTCAGATGCTGGAAGTCATAATACAATTACATTCCTCCACATTTCAAGACTAGCAATCATTTCACCCTAAGGACAATACGGAAAGCGTCCTAGTACAGACTTATGTCTCCAGCCTAGCCTATAAAGTAATTAAATTTCAGATATTTTTTCTGAAGTTAACCTCCTGTATTCCAGTTGCCACTGTTAAAATATATACATTCAAGCAGTTAGAATAGTGCATGTACATTTCCGTTCTATTCCAGTAGGGCACACTGTGGTTACATTTCAAGCACAAGCACATTATAAAATACCTTTTTAACACACATGTCTGTACAAACAAGTTTGATATACCCATGACATACAGTTCTAATACAGTTGTAACACAGGCATCTTATATAAATCATGCTGATAGTCACAAATAACATAATTATTTACAAAATTCCAGATAGCTGTGCTGACAGTATCCCCGTTTGTCACAGGTCCCCTTCAATGAACCATGATATCCATGCTGCTTATTTGGAACTACTTGAGTCAATCAAATTACAACCAAACAATCTAGTCATGGGTGATTTTAACTATCCCTCCATTGACTGGGAAACCTATATGAGTGCCAACATGCTCGCACAAAGGTTCCTGGACTTTCACACTAATGTCCGGGAACAAATAGTGTGCAACCCCACAAGGGGCTCAAATATTCTCTACCTAGTCCTCACCAACATGGGTGACGTTTGTACCACCAGGACCCTCACTTTTTAAAATCTGATCACAAATCAGTCACATTTGAATTAGCTATAACACCTGAACCCCCTCTTAGGTGAAATCAGGCTAAAGAATATCACCAAATATAATTATATCCTCCTAAGGAATGGCATAAATCATTTCCAAGTTCCTGTTCTGACAGGTGGCATTAACAGCTATACTAAGGTATACACAAATGCCCTGTACAATCACTTATACAAATGTATTGACAATGCTGTACCTGATAGAATTAAAACAATATCCTCAAGAAAAAAACAAGCCTCCCTGGTGGACATCTAGCACTGATAAGTTATACAAGAAGTTGCTGTTTAAGAATAAAAAAGAGAGGTCCCAGCACTGGAAGAATACCCTCCTCTGCTTGAACAAACAAATAATACAGACTATAGTCTATATGACAACTTGTAAAATCCTGTAAGGGCAACATCGAGAAAAAATTAGCAACCATAGCTAAGGATAACCATAAGGCATTCTTCAGCTATATCCATAACTTAAAAGGTAGGACACAGACATGTGCTGAACTAGCTGTGGATGGCATAGCACACACTGATCCATCAAAAACAGCTAACCTATTAGCTGACAGGTTTGGTGAAAATTTCACTTCCCGTCCCCTCCAAACATTACACAAAAGCATTCCTTCTACATCTCCCCCACCTTGCAGCTCCAAAGAGCAAGTCATTAATGCTCTCTCCAAGGCTAAAAACACAGCCTCAGTGGGACTGGATGGCATCCCAGGTTGAATTTTAATGGTCTAAAACATTATTTAGCAACTCCATTATGTTCCCTTTTTAACCACAGCCTAAGTACTGGTTTTATCCCTGCTGAATGGAAAACAGCAAATGTCATCCCCCTTCATAAAGGGGGTACAGCAACAGACCCTGGGAACTACAGACCCATAAGTTTAACCAGGCTTATCTGTAAGGCCATGGACAAATCATCATGGACCTTATAAATAAGGATATAGGTGATCTTCAAACCATTGATCTAACACAGTTTGGCTTTGTCAAAGGCTGGTCATGCCTGTTAATCCTGGTGGACTTCTTCAAAAGTGTCACCAGAGCCATAGGCGAAGACAAATCTGCATAGAGCCTACCTTGACTTAGCCAAGGCCTTCTAAACAATCCCACATTTGGGCATCATTGATAAACACTCCCAGTTAAATATCAGCCCTTATGTCACCAGGTGGGTTGCTAACCGGCTCACCGACAGATCACACTTAGTCAAAGTTAGGGACTATACCTCAACCAGCAGACCTGTCACAGGAGTCAGTGCTGGGCACCCTATTGTTTGGAATATACTTCTCAGAAGTTCAGGCCAAAGCAGAGGGGCTGTGGCTGACTAAGTTTGCTACAAATTAGGTGCAATTATTGAATCCCTAAATGATGTCAATATACTCCAAGAGGGACATACACAAACCATTGAATGGTGCCAAACACAGCTCATTCCATGACAACACCCCCTTGGTCTATCACAGACACCCCTCATTCCAACGTGTCATTCATCTGATCTAGTGACTCTGCAACATGGTGGAGGCGGCCACACATGTCAGAGTGTGCCACCTCCACAAACCTGAGCATTTGTCTGGAGCACCTATGGAAATGTGCCTGTGCCTCCATGAAGGCCCTACACATATGTTGAGCAGCATGGAAAGAGACATCTGCACCAGGTGAAGAAAGGACAGCAGGCCCCCTCCAAGCACACCTATTGATCCTCCTGCATGGCACCTCATCCACACTTTAGCTATGGCCAGACTCAACAGGCACTGAAGCTGCAGTAGCCACCCTTCCCTGATCAATGTCCTCACCTTCCCCCTGTCCAATATTTGTGGGGTCACTGGACTCGGTAGGCATAGGCTTACTGGCTAGGTCTGATGGAAATGCAGGGGATGGCCATATGTCAACCTCTGTGTCAGATTCAATATCTGCACCCCCCTGACTGTGCCTCATTTCAGCCGCCATCATCATCAGATTCTGCTGATAAACTGACATCAGGTTGCATAGGGCCCACATTTCCACTGTCATGATCACCTGTGACAAAAAGCAAGAAACACAGGAATAAATTAATATGCACTGCTATAATGCAATATATGCTAACAAAGTAACAGCACTGCCACTGTTACAAACAGTACAGCAATACACACAACAGGCCTGAGATCAACATCACACACTACAATATTTCTTTAAATTACTCAGCAATACTAACATAAAAATGTTTGGCTTACTACCTGCAGAAGAGATACTTCTCTATAGTCCAGATGGTCCTGGAACAAGTTAAGCAAGAGGAAAGGGCAACATCATCACAATTATCAGTAACACAGGGGTAATACATTATCCCTTTATATGTCCATTAAGTATACTGTCAACAAGAATGTGGCTGACAACTCCAACCTAAGCTTATAACTGTAGCAATCTTCAATCCCCTTCCAAAAAAGACATATGATGCAGAATTAACTTATTCCGTTCAACTGTTTTACTATACAACAGTATTCATCTGTTCAGATACCAAAACCTACCTGGAAGCTCCTCCTCCTGGGGCATGCTTGCTGTCTCAGAAACTGTTGCTTCGGCATCCAGGACATGCTGTACTCTTGGGAGCTGTCTGCATCTCTGATATTGGCCAGGAACTCATCATTGGGAGTTAGTGGTGGTTCCCTAGCAGGCCCTACTCTGGCAACCATCTGGTCACAGCCCACTGCAGCTGCTGTCCTCTGTCCAGATGTGATTATGTCAGTGGCCCTGTGGTGCACTTGCTCGTATGTCCTGCCATGACCACCTATTGCATTGATATAATCTACTATCTGCGGCCATAGCCATATTCGCATCCTACATGCCATATCTCCCTGTCCCCTTTCCAGAAGAAAAGCATCATGTTGTCTAATGCCATGCACAATCACCTGGTTCTCTGCATCAGTGAAGGTTGGTCTCCATGGATTGACACACCTGGGTGGCATACTAGTAGGTGTCCTAAAAGACAACAGAAGGATAATACACATAAGTATCTCATAATTGCAAAATAACTATTTCCAGATGTTTCCTGTTTTTCTTTTCCTTTTTTTCCTTTTCTGTATTTGTTTGTCTACTTTTCTTTGGCCAATATTTGCATTATGCAGTGCATAGTGCAAGCACACGCACTAAGGAAATGAATGGAAGGTTTGGCTATGCTTATCTCATTTGCACAAGGAGCAGTAGTGTGCAACTGGACAATTGACCTACCTTGTAACCAGACAGGATTCAGACAGCCAAAAATAGAAACTGGATGCATTCATATAATGATAATGGGCATTGCGCTAACATGCTAAGCGATGTTGCACTGTGGTTAACAGCGAAATCTTAAGAATTATTAGTCAAATAGGGAGTAACTAATCCTTTAGCAGCATGTGTTAAGTGTAGGACTAGAGTACAGACGGTTCTGGGTTCTAGTATGGGTGTGCAACCTTTGTTTTACTATTATGACATTGCAATTTATAGCAATGAACTGCAGCATAGACACGTGTTTTTTCCCAACCTTCTTGTGTTATACCCATGGGCCTCGGTTCAAATACAGCATATTCCATACACTTTCACTGTTGTTCCATTTCCCATTGTAGTGGCTCTCACTTATAATACTTGACATAGTGGAGCTGATAATTATATGATGAGGGCTGACACTAGTATTGCGTCAGTTATGCATTTATTTATCTATGTATTATCACATTTATTATAAAATGTATGACTGTGGGTATACTGTGTACTATATTCTTGTAAGTATATTTCTGTATCTGGACTGATATGACCTTCACATTTGTCAAACACACATATACAACTTAAAGCTCATTTGATATTACATTTTATTATTTTACCATTATTGCAACCTCATTGGCGTTATTACTGCTTTACACATAAAAAACCTACCTGTATATCCAATAACTGTGAAATTGCTTTGCTTGCCACTGTTCTGGTCCACTTATCTCTCAGATGTGGTGCTTGGAGGTGCGCACTGCCAAGCACTGTGTTTCGGCGAAAGTAAGTGTAGCACAATATTTTTAAACACTGTGTGTACTCCTAGTAAATGCAATAACTGGAATTGGTAGAAACCATCAATCTACATTGGTCTTGATCCATGGTAGACATGACAGATGTTCATGGACAGGGTGTCACATTTATGGTACAGAGATGGGGTATCCAGGAGTCCAAGATTTTTACTGGACTCCTAGTGAAATACCAATTGCAGGGGGACTATTCTGCCTCCCAGTGTAAGTCAGAAGCTTAAGATAGTGTGGCCCGGGTTGTTTCCAGTGCCACTGGTATCCTGTGCACTGGTGACCAATGTAAGCATCACTATAATCACCTGTGGCTGAGGAAGAGAGATACCCTCAATGCTTGATTCAAGGAATTTGGGATTGTGGACATCCCACAGATGTGTAAGTATCAACTACAGAGAGTACTTGTAAGACTTAAAAGCTGAATATAGGCAAGACTGGTATTCATAATGGTATTTTATTCTGTTTTTTTCACAGCTGCCATGGAAAGGGAGGCCAAAGCAAGAACACATGGAGCTAGATTGGTGAGGATGAGGGAAACATGTGGTTTGTATGCAGCAAAAGAGTAGTGTTATTGTAGCATTAAAAGTTAAAGATACATATTTTGGTATTTTATATAGCTGTATCAAATTGAGCATGTATATCTCAACTGTAAAAGCAAGTATGCATGCATTAATTTGTAGCACAATCCAAGACTACAATATTTGACTTTAGTCAGAAGTTGTGGGTTCATATACTACACTTCCCAACTATACAGTGCTGTTAATTCTTCAGTTATGTGTAACTTAAAGGTTTAAAGTAAAAGCTATGCCCTGCAGTAAATTGTAATTTGTATAACTGGAACATGCATATGTGCAATATATGCACATGTCAAGTAGTACATGTTGCAATCTGTAGTATAGTGTGCATCTGTTAGGAGCTGGTAGTCTTAAAATTAAAAAAAATATCTGTTAGGAGGTGGTAGTCTTAAGAGTAAATAGTATTAATGCATTGTAAGTCACATATGAAGGTACTAATCTTATCTCTTTTTCTCTCTCTCTCTCTCCTGAACCCTTATCTCTTGTTTTTATTTTATTTTATTTTTTTATTTTTTGTTTTATTTTATTGCATGTCATCAAATTGTGCCCATGTCATCCATGTGTGCTACATCATGAATTGCTCCACAACACATCCGAGTAGGGCTGCCACATAGGATCCTCCTGCCCCCCCCCCTCCACCAGCTCTGGCACCTTTGCTCAGCACATGTGGGAACCAACCTGGCAGCACTACCTTTTGATCCTGCACTACCAGCCCCCTCAGGTAGTCCTGCCCTGGAGGCTAGTCCACCAGTTCCCTCTGGGAGCAGAGGTAGAAGTAGTAAGTTTAGCACCCATACCGAGTTGCCAGGGATGGTATGTAGGGTTGTGCACCACACTGTTGGTGTACACTTACACTGGCTGGAGAGGCTGCTCTCCCTTATTGTATGTAGCACTGGGAGGAGGAGAAGGAGATGTCAAGTGCTCCAGCCATTGGTGGAGTGAGGTGACAATGATGACAGTCCAGTAGGTGAGGACTCGATTCTCACTATCACCAAGCTTGATGTCCATGGGTTATGGATATCCCCACCCTCACCCTAATCATGGTGTCCCCAACCTTTTGTGTCCATCACCGTCACTGTCTCTTGTTTTGTTTGTCTACCTACATCCCTTCCCCACCAATCCTCTCTCTCTCACAAAAAAAATGGGCACCTGTCCCAAAAAAAAAAAAAAATCATCCCATACATAGCTCTCCATTTCACACATGTCTTCTTGACACACTTGATTCGGTCTAGCTTGCTATATGATATGTTGTGGTCACCCCTCTATCTGGAGGTGGCAGTCTAAATTCAGTTAATATTTTGCACATATGTTCACTTTACACTGTTAAAGAAATGGATAGCTATGGTTCTTTCCTACCTCCCTCCTGCACATTCCTGCCCTGCTTTCCATTTGTTCTTCCTCCTGCTTGCTCCCCATTTCACCACTGTCCTATTTTTTCCATTTCTTTTTCTTAATGCATTATTGCATGATGGTGTGCATTGTGCACCAACATGCAACAATGGTAATGCAAAAATAGTTAAAAGTATTAGATACAGCTGTATTCAAACCCAGTACCACCTGGCCCAAAAAAGATATGTATCACTGCATTAACTGCATTAACATGTGCTGCCACAGAGTCAGTTAAGTAGCAGATGTATTCCAGAGACTCAGTACTAGCTGTCAAACTTTAGCAATGTGGCTCGCATTTTCACACTGCTTAGCAGTGAGCAAACATGTGTATCTCACATGAGAATGCACTTTGCTAACTGTCTCGCAAACCTGATGCTCAACACGCTTTTGAAATGTATATGTTATGCTGTATTACTACTTTTTACTGTCCATTTCCTTTGTATGACGTGAAAATGCACGTGGAAACATTACAGACTGAGAGTCCTATCTAATTATATGTCATATATTTACAATACATCCAGACACCCCTCATTCCAACATGTCATTCATCTGATCCAGTGACTCTGAAACATGGTGGAAGCAGCCACACATGTCAGAGTGTGCCACCTCCACAAACCTGAGCATTTGTCTGGAGCACCTATGGAAATGTGCTTGTGAATCCATGAGGGGCCTACACATATGTTGAGCAGCATGGAAAGAGACATCTTCACCAGGTGAAGAAAGGACAGCAGGCCCCCTCCATGTACACCTATTGATCCTCCTGCATGGCACCTCATCCACACTTTAGCTATGGCCAGACTCAACAGGCACTGAAGCTGCAGTAGCCACCCTTCCGTGATCAATGTCCTCACCCTCCCCCTGTCCAATATTTGTGGGGTCACTGGACTGGGTAGGCATAGGCTTACTGGCTATGTCTGATGGAAATGCAGGGGATGGCCATATGTCAACCTCTGTGTCAGATTCAACCTCTGCACCCCCCCTGACTGTGCCTCAGTTTAGCCACCATCATCATCAGATTCGGCTGATACACTGACATCAGGTTGCATAGGGCCCACATTTCCACTGTCATGATCACCTGTGACAAAAAGCAAGAAACACAGGAATAAATTAATATGCACTGCTATAATGCAATATATGCTAACAAAGTAACAGTGTGCCACTATTACAAACAGTACAGCAATACACACAACAGGCCTGAGATCAACATCACACACTACAATATTTCTTTAAATTGCTCAGCAATACTAACATAAAAATGTTTGGATTACCACCTGCAGAAGAGATCCTTCTCTGTAGTTCAGATCATCCTGGAACAAGTTAAGCAAGAGGAAAGGGCAACATTGTCACAATTAACAGTAATACAGGGGTAATACATTATTCCTGTATATGTCCTTTAAGTATACTGTCAACAAGAATGTGGCTGACAACTCCAACCTAAGCTTATAAATGTAGCAATCTTCAATCCCCCCTCCAAAAAAGACATATGATGCAGAATTAACTTATTCAGTTCAACTGTTTTACTATACAACAGTATTCAGCTGTTCAGATACCAAAACCTACCTGGAAGCTCCTCCTCCTGGGGCATGCTTGCTGTCTCAGAAACTGTTGCTTCAGCATCCAGGACATGCTGTACTGCTGTCTCTTGGGAGCTGTCTGCATCTCTGATATTGGCCAGGAACTCATCATTGGGAGTTAGTGGTGGTTCCTTAGCAGGCCCTACTCTGGCAACCATCTGGTCACAGCCCACTGCAGCTGCTGTCCTCTGTCCAGATGTGATTATGTCAGTGGCCCTGTGGTGCACTTGCTCGTATGTCCTGCCATGACCACCTATTGCATTGATATAATCTACTATCTGCGGCCATAGCCATATTCGCATCCTACATGCCATATCTCCCTGTCCCCTTTCCAGAAGAAAAGCACCATGTTGCCTAATGCCCTGCACAATCACCTGGTTCTCGGCATCAGTGAAGGTTGGTCTCCATGGATTGACACACCTGGGTGGCATACTAGTAGGTAACCTAAAAGACAACAGAAGGATAATACACATAAGTATCTCATAATTGCAAAATAACTATTTCCAGATGTTTTCTGTTTTTATTTTCCTTTTTTTCCTTTTTTGTATTTGTTTGTCTACTTTTCTTTGGCCAATATTTGCATTATGCAGTGCATAGTGTAAGCACACGCACTAAGGAAATGAATGGAAGGTTTGGCTATGCTTATCTCATTTGCACAAGGAGCAGTAGTGTGCAACTGGACAACTGACCTACCTTGTAACCAGACAGGATTCAGACAGCCAAAAATAGAAACTGGATGCATTCATATAATGATAATGGGCATTGCACTAACATGCTAAGTGATGTTGCACTGTGGTTAACAGCGAGATCTTAAGAATGATTAGTCAAATAGGGAGTGTCATGTAACTAATCCTGCAGCAGCATGTGTTAAGTGTATGGCTAGAGTACAGATGGTTCTGGGTTCTAGTATGGGTGTGCAACCTTTGTTTTGCTATTATGACATTGCAATTTATAGCATTGAACTGCAGCATAGACACATGTTTTTTCCCAACCTTCTTGTGTTATACCCATGGACCTCAGTTCAAATACAGCATATTCCATACACTTTCACTGTTGTTCCATTTCCCATTGTAGTTGCTCTCACTTATAATACTTGACATAGTGGAGCTGATAATTATATGATGAGGGTTGACACACTAGTATTGTATCAGTTATGCATTTATTTATCTATGTATTATCACATTTATTATAAAATGCATGACAGTGGGTATACTGTGTACTATATTCTTGTAAGTATATTTCTGTATCTGGACTGATATGGCCTTCAAATTTGTCAAACACACATATACAACTTAAAGCTCATTTGATATTACATTTTATTATTTTACCATTATTGCAACCTCATTGGCGTTATTACTGCTTTACACATTAAAAAACTACCTGTATATCCAATAATCGTGAAATTGCTTTGCTTGCCACTGTTGTGGTCCACTTATCTCTCAAATGTGGTGCTTGGAGGTGCGCACTGCCAAGCACTGTGTTTCGGCGAAAGTAAGTGTAGCACAATCTTTTCAAACATTGTGTGTACTCCCAGTAGATGCAATAACTGGAATTGGTGGGAAACCATCAATCTACATTGGTCTTGATCCATGGTAGACGTGACAGATGTTCATGGACAGAGTGTCACATTTATGGTACAGAGATGGATTTTTATTGGGCTTCTAGTGAAATGCCAATTGCAGGGGGACTATTCTGCTTCCCAGTGTACGTCAGAAGCTTAAGATAGTGTGGCCTGGGTTGTTTCCAGTGCCACTTGTATCCCGTGCACTGGTGACCAATGTAAGCATCACTATAATCACCTGTGGCTGAGGAAGAGAGATACCCTTGATGCTTGCCTCAAGGAATTCGGGATTGTGGACATCCCACAGATGTGTAAGTATCAACTACAGAGAGTACTTGTAAGACTTAAAAGCTGAATATAGGCAAGACTGATATTCATAATGGTATTCTGTTCTGTTTTTTCACAGCTGCCATGGAAAGGGAGGCCAAAGCAAGAACCCATGGGGCTAGATTGGTGAGGATAAGGAAAGCATGTGGTTTGTATGCAGCAAAAGAGTAGTGTTATTGTAGCATTAAAAGTTAAAGATATATATTTTGGTATTTTATATAGCTGTATCAAATTGAGCATGCATATATCAACTGTAAAAACAAGTATGCATGCATTAATTTGTAGCACATTCCAAGACTACAATATTTGACTTTAGTCAGAAGTTGTGGGTTCATATACTATTCCCAACTATACAGTGCTGTTAATTCTTCAGTTATGTGTAACTTAAAGGTTTAAAGTAAAAGCTATATACCAGTGGCTCACATGCCCTGTTGTAAATTGTAATCTGTATAACTGGAACATGCATATGTGCAATATATACACATGTCAAGTAGTACATGTTGCAATCTGTAGTATAGTGTGCATCTGTTAGGAGCTGGTAGTCTTAAAATTAAAAGTTATCTGTTAGGAGGTGGCAGTCTTAAGAGTAAATTGTATTAATGCATTGTATGTCACATATGAAGGTACTAATCTTATCTCTTTTTTCTCTCTCTCTCTCACCTGAACCCTTATCTCTTGTTTTTATTTTATTTTATTTTTTTATTTTTTGTTTTATTTTATTACATGTCATCAGAATGTGCCCATGTCATCCATGTGTGCTGCATCATGAAATGCTCCACAACACATCCGAGTAGGGCTGCCATATAGGATCCTCCTGCCCCCCTCCACCAGTTCTGGCACCTTTGCTCAGCACATGTGGGAGCCAACCTGGCAGCACCACCTTTGCTGATCCTGCACTACCTGCCCCCCTCAGGTAGTCCTGCCCTGGAGGCTAGTCCACCAGTTCCATCTGGGAACAGAGGCAGAAGTGGTAAGTTTAGCACCCATACCGAGTTGCCAGGGATGGTATGTAGGGTTGTGCACCAGACTGTTGGTGTACACCTACACTGGCTGGAGAGGCTGCTCTCCCTCATTGTATGTAGCACTAGGAGGAGGAGAAGGAGATGTCAAGTGCTCTAGCCATTGGTGAAGTGAGGTGACAATGATGACAGTCCAGTAGGTGAGGACTCGATTCTCACTATCACCAAGCTTGATGTCCATGGGTTATGGATGTCCCCACTCTCACCCTAATCATGGTGTCCCCCAACCTTTTGTGTCCATCACCATCATTGTCTCTTGTTTTGTTTGTCTACCTACATCCCTTCCCCAACAGTCCTCTCTCTCACTCACAAAAAAAAAAAAGAAAATGAGCACCTGTCCCAAATAACAAAATCATCCCATACATAGCTCTCCATGTCACACATGTCTTCTTGACACACTTGATTTGGTCTAGCTGGCTATATGATATGTTGTGGTCACCTCTCTATCTGGAGGCGGCAGTCCAAATTCAGTTAATATTTTGCACATATGTTCACTTTACACTGTTAAAGAAATGGATAGCTATGGTTCTTTCCTACCTCCCTCCTGCACATTCCTGCCCTGATTTCCCTTTGTTCTTCCTCCTGCTTGCTCCCCATTTCACCACTGTCCTATTTTTTCCATTTCTTTTTTTAATGCATTATTGCATGATGGTGTGCATTGTGCACCAACATGCAACAATGACAATGCAAAAATAGTTAAAAGTATTAGATACAGCTGTATTCAAACCCAGTACCATATGGCCCCAAAAAGATATGTATCACTGCATTAACTGCATTAACATGTGCTGCCACAGAGTCAGTTAAGTAGCATATGTATTCCAGAGACTCAGTACTAGCTGTCAAACTTTAGCAATGTGGCTCGCATTTGCACATTGCTTAGCAGTGAGCAAACATGTGTATCTCATATGAGAATGCACTTTGATAACTGTCTTGCAATCCTGCTGCTCAACACGCTATTGAAATGTATATGTTATGCTGTATTACTACTTCTTACTGTCCATTTCCTTTGTATGACATGAAAATGCATGTAGAAACATTGCAGACTGAGAGTACTATCTAATTATATGTCATATATTTACAATACATCCATGTGTTGGCACCCCCCAAGCACAACAACCCTGGGAGTCTCAATACTTTTCTTCACATATATCAACCACACTACAACATGCATTATAAAATGTGTGCTATGCAATGCACATCAATCTGGTAACATGCACAACTACAACTATTGACCCATATCCCTAAAAAGCCTTATCTGCAAGGCTAGTGCAGGAATCAGCATGGACCATATGCACAGGGACATAGGTGAACTTCGACACACTTGACCCTCCCCATTTTGGTTTTGTCAAGGGTAGATCTTGCTTATTGATCCTTGTGGACTTCTTGGATACTAACCCCAAAGACCTGGATGAGGGATAACAGGATATACCTCCTATGTTGAGTTATCCAAGGCCTTTGACACTATCTCCCATTCATGTCTCATAGTGAAGATTTTCCATCTGGGAATTGGGCCATACAGTACTAGATACATAGTCAACTGGCTGAACGACAGACTACACACACTGAAAGTTGGGGACTGAACCTCCACTACTAGCCCACTCACCAGTGGAATACCACAAGGATCTGTGCTGGACCCTAAACTGTTTGGCAAATACTTTCCTGAAGAACAGGCAACAGTAGGTAGCCTGTGGTTTACCAAGTTTACAGATGACTGTTAACTGGATGCACTCCTCTAGAGTCACCCAGTGATGGTAGCATATTACAGTAGGGGCTGACATCGACTAATGATTGCAGCCAAACTCATGGACTGAACCTTAAAGCACAAAATGACTCATTGTCCCCTTTGTCAATGAAATACCCCTGCTAATTATGATATACATAGCACCCCCCTAAGCTCAAACACAGTGTTGTGAGACTTGGGAATACATGCGGATAGCATCTACACGTTTATCACTATGTGCCCATAGTGGTGACACACACAATCAGCATTGTGTACATCATACATATGGACTGCACATCCAAGACCAGGGTAGTCATACGTCTACTCTTCTAACACCAGTAATGGAGTACAATGCTCACATCTCTCTGCACCTCACCAGACACTGCAGCAATTGAAGAAAACACTGGGTTGTGCCTGGGAGACGACATACATGAAACGACTGACATACTATCACTGTACATTGTAT
Organism: Protopterus annectens; assembly: GCF_019279795.1. Taxonomy (NCBI): domain Eukaryota; kingdom Metazoa; phylum Chordata; order Ceratodontiformes; family Protopteridae; genus Protopterus; species Protopterus annectens. The sequence continues at coordinate 1,324,922,172 of NC_056743.1, forward strand.
CATGCAGGCTGCTGAGAGGTGACCTATGGTGGTCCTGCAGAGCATGGCAGACCCTGCCCCTCTGGAAATGATGGACATTTGCAATTCAAATGGGACAAGCATAATTCTTCCCAAGGTTTTCAACCAAGCCTATGTTATAAACAGAATTGCTGAGGAAACAGATATATCCCACAATGATTCACACCCCTCTGTAATAGGATCCCACTACATGTGAAGCAGTGCTCCTCAATGACCCTGTTCAAGCACAACTTTGAGTACTGGTTGGGTGATTGTAAAGTCACCTCTGGGCTGGTACCTATGTCCCTCATGGACAGGGCCGGTTGGTGCTGCTCTCAAACTCACTCTTCTAAAGCTGACCATCCAACTATGCTCAATAAGGGTACTTGTGTTTTTACACAGCTAGGCTTCTAAACACCCTAGTGCTATTAGACTAGTAGCCTCATATGAACTTATAAAGCTATGTGCCTATGAAGGCCTCCCAACCTGTTGTTCCCCACATGGACTGCTGATGTCATTTACTATAAGTTCACTTGCACTCCTATATAAATCAGACTTGTGCTGGTGCACGTGCATAACATTCTGTAGTCTGTGTACTTAGATAGATAGGGGTTCTGTTCTCACTGCAGTTGACTGAGTGTGCATATATATATATATGTGTGTGTGTGTGTGTGTGTGTGTGTGTATGTGTGTGTGTGTGTGTGTGTGTGTGTGTGTGTGTGTGTGTGTGTGTGTGTGTGTGTGTGTGTGTGTGTGTGCGTGTGTGCGTGTGTGTGTGTGTGTCTAGACAGCAGAACAGATGTGTGTATCCTACTTCTTCCATGTAATGGATTGCCAGTGTTTTGATAGTTGCACATGCCTACACATCAATTTCATACAAACCTCCCAACCTCTCTTCTCCCACATGGCCTGCTGATGTTATCTACTATAAGTTCACCTCACTCCTATATAAATCAGACTTTTGCTGTGGCACTTGCGTTAAGTACTGCATTCTGTAGTCTGTGTACTTAGGTAGAGATTCTGTTCTCACTGCAGTCAACTTGGTGTGTGTGCCTAGACAGAAGACCTGAAGTGTGTATCCCACAGTTACTACTCCAATGCCATGAATTTTCAGTATTTTAATACTTACACATGCCTACTCATCCATTTCATACAGGCCTCCCAACCTCTTGTCTCCCACATGGCCTGCTTATGTCATCTACTATAAGTTCACCTGTGCTCCTATATAAATCAGATTTATACAGTGGTGCCTGTGTTCTGTAGTCTGTGTACTTAGATAGGTAGGGGTTCTGTTCTCACTTTAGTCAACTTGGTGTGTGTGTGTGTGTGTGTGTGTCTAGTCAGAAGAGCAGAAGTTTTTTTATCCCACATTTACTACTCCAATGCCATGGATTGCCAGTATTTTGATACTTGCACATGCCTACACATCTATTTCATACAGGCCTCCCAACATGTCTTCCACATGGCCTGCTGATGTCATCTACTATAAGTTCACCTGCACTTCTGTATAAATCAGACTTGTGCCATGTTGCTTGTGATAAGTACTGTGTTCTGTAGTATGTGCACTTAGATAGGTAGGAGTTCTACTCTCACTGCAGTCAGCTGTGTGTGTGTGTGTGTGTGTGTGTGTGTGTGTGTGTGTGTGTGTGTGTGTGTGTGTTTGTGTGAGCTCATACTTGACATTAAAGGGAGCATTTTAAACCAGCTTGGGGGACACTGTTATCTGTTCCTTAACACACACTGCTGATGTCATCAGCTATAAAGTGTTGTCTGAGACATTCCAAGTTGGACTTGAACTGTGGCACTTGCATAAAGTATTGTGTGGTGTAGTCTGTGTATTTAGATATGTAGAGGTTCTATTCTCACTGCAGTCAACTCTATGTGTGTGTGTGAGCTGTTGCTTGACATTACACAGAGAATTTTACACCAGCATGTCAGAGACTGTTATCTTCACCTCAACAAACACCGCTGATGTCATCTGCTATAAAGTGTTATCTGACACCCTCCAAGTTGGACTTGAGCTGTGGTACTTGCATAAAGTACTGTGTTCTGTGGTCTGTGTACTTAGATAGGTAGCGGTCTACTCTCATTGCAGTCAACTGTGTGTGTGTGTGTGTGTGTGTGTGTGTGTGTGTGTGTGTGTGTGTGTGTGTGAGCTGTTGCATGACATTACAGAGAGCACTTTACACCAGCATGTTGGACACTGTTATCTCCTTCTGAACAGACAATGCTGATGTCATCAGCTATAAAGTGTTGTCTGACACTGTCCAATTTGGGCTTGAGCTGTGGTGCTTGTGTAAAGTATTGTAGTCTGTGTACTTACATAAGTAGGAGTTATATTCTCACTGCAGTCAACTGGGTGGATGTCTATGTGAGAGCTGTTGCTTGACATTACAGAGAGCATTTTACACCAGCACATGGGACACTGTCATATTCTCCTCAACACACACTGTCAATGTCATCGGCTATAAAGTGTTGTCTGACACCCTTCAAGTTGGACTTGAGCTGTGGTGGTGGTGTAAAATACTGTCTTCTGTAGTCTGTATACTTAGATAGGTAGGAGTTCTATTCTCACTGCAGTCAACTGTGTGTGTGTGTGTGTGTGTGTGTGTGTGTGTGTGTGTGTGTGTGTGTGTGTGTGTGTGAGAGAGAGAGAGAGAGAGAGAAAGAGAGAGCTGTTGCTCAACATTACAGAGAGCATTTTACATCAGCATATGGGATACTGTTGTATTCTCCTCAACAGACACTGCTGCTGTCATCAGCTATATCACATTTTTGGATATGCAGTACTCCCACCACAGCAGGGTCAGCGACTGGCCTGGAGGGCAGGCAGAAGTCACCTCATCCTATACAAATAAAGGTTACAGTGACATGGCTTTTAATCTATCCACATGCATCATGGCATAGATTCTAGGCCCTGTGTTATCTTACTGAGAAAGCCCTGTGGTCTCTCCCGATGCTACATGTGTCTGGTGATGTATATGTAAAAAAGAGCATTATACTGTAGTAGTGTTGTAATGAGGTTTAACTACAGTGCTGTCATACAATCCTTAGCTCTCAATATGATGGCATGCCTTATGATGTGCACAGCATAGGCTTTCAACAGCAGTATGGACACTTGGTGGTCAAAGTTCAGATTGCTATCTACATGTATTCCCAGTGCTTGCATCACTTGGTTTCTGCACAGCAGGACTGTTGTCATTGCTGTGCTTAATGTGGAACTCCATTTTTCAGATGGACAACATTACAGCACACATTTCTGCATTTATATGTACATTGTGTGCCTTTGTCACTATTCATGTGTCTGTGGTAGCTTCTCCTGCACTATTTTATCATGATTGGTGGACTCAATGATTGCACATAATATGAAGTAATCAGCAAACTTGGTAATCCAAAGGCCATATATTTTAGCCTGGAATGCAGAGAAATATAGTTCAAACAGTGAAGGGCCAAGCACAGATCCCTGGGCTTTGCCAGTGGTGAAAGCTCTACTGGTACAGGTTGATTCACCAGTTTTCACATGATGTGTTCTGTCAGTGACCAGTTGGATAGTCATCAACTGATGTAAGGTTTAATCCCCAGGTTGAGGGGTTTCTGAATGATACTTGTGTGTGTATACACTGTCTAATCTTCATCTAGGTGTATCACATGGCATCAGTGGGCTGTGACAACATCACAGATCATCTATGGAATACACAGTCCAGCACACCCTCCGCATGACCTATGTTCCCATACAAGGGTGTACATCAACATGCATCCTCCTGAGTTGGGGGAACAGCAGCTGATGCATGAATGTATACAGACATCCTGACTCTCTTTAACTGTGAGGTAGTCCAACAAATCTTCATGGACCTTTTCTAAATGTACACTAGTAATATTCCAGGTGTGTGCGGAAGACCTATGTGAGTTGTTAATGCTACATCAGGTCCATTACATCAGATAGATGTCCTCAAATAAATCATCAAGGGCATGCCTGATGACAACAGTATCACCTTGTTGAACTTGAATAGGTCAAGACATTTGACACAAATCCACACTGAGGTATTCAGTCTACACTGTCATATGTGACCATAAACAGCAATATCACCAAATGAGTAGAAAAGTGTATGACATACATGGCATCTCACTATGTTGAAATGTGTAATGTGACATATAGCTCAGGTCCAGTGATGAGGTCGGTATATCAGGGGTGCCTGCTAGGCCCTTTTCTGCCCATTAGTTATGTGAGGGACATCATAAATGACATACTTATGCTGTGTCCAAACAGCTGCCTGAAGGACTACAGATTGTGGGAAATCATTAATCATTGACTCCAACTGTGATATTAGTATAATACAGACAATATCAACACATACCAAAAACTGCTGCCACAACCATGACAACACCTGCATTGACAAGACACATGGAGAGATTTGTTGAATCTGGAAACAGACACACCACCCGAGTATAATGTGGACATTACATCCTATAATCATACCAATAGGTATGTGACCCATGTGCTGGGGTAGATGGTAAGTGATACATAGGTTCATAGGTTGGTACTAGGCTATCGGCCCTAGGGCCTATACAAGCCTAGCCATAACAATTCCCTGGCTTTTTCTTCCCACACTATTTACTTCCCTGGACCACTGTCTAGCAGGGCGACTGATGTGATCCCTGGGGTGAATTTCCTTTCTCCCATCCAATCATCAAGGTTCCTTTTGAAGAGGGCCAAAGAGGTGCTCTGCTTGACATGTATGGGCAGTCTATTCCAGAATATGGGGAGTCACTGGGTCAGGAACCTATCCCTCCAGCATGTTTTGTTTATTGTGATGACAAGGTTTAGATCCCTGGAGCATGTGGCTCTGAGGAATTGAGATTTCTTTAAGTGTAGCATGTCCAACAGCTCTGGGTTTGACACGGCCTTGTATGTTAAGCAGAGATCACTTCGGAGTAGATGCTATGTGACAGAGTATAGCTAGAGTTTTTTTAAGGCAGTCAGCATAGGGCATCTGCTTTAGGCCTGTGATTCTTTTAGTGAGGTATTTCTGTGGCCTGTCCAGTTGTTGCAGATGTCTTGAGAGGTACATACCAAATGGGGCGTTGTATTCTATAATGGGTCTAATGAGGGATGAGTACAGTGGGACAATGACCTCATTTTTTCTGGATGAAAAGTCCTTAGTGATGAGGTGTGCCACATAGAAGGATTTCCTGACTGTTGTGGTGATGTGGTTATTGAAGGTGAGACCACTGTCCACCTGTGCCCATAAGTTTCTTATCACACTTTCGATGTTTATTGTACTGCCACCTATGTGGTAATTCACGGGTACATGTTTTTTCCCAAAAGGGATAATTATACATTTCTTGACATTGAGCTTGAGCCCATGGCTCTGGCACCAAGCATCTGTTTCTGTAAGGCCCTTTTGTAGAGTATCCACATCATTTGAGAATTCAATAATGGCTCCCAGTTTGCAGTCATCTGTGAACTTTGTTAGCCAGAGTCCCTTAGTGTTGGCCTGTACTTCAGAGAAGTAGATGCCAAACAAGAGAGGTCCCAGGACTGTACCCTGAGGTACTCCACTTGTCACTTGTCTGGAGCTGGATTTGGAGTCAGCTACTTTTACAGTGTGGGTTCTGTCAGTAAGCCAGTTGGCAACCCATTGAGTGATGTAGGGATTAATGCCCAGCTTAGTAAGTTTATCTATGATTCCAGAGTGGGGGGTGGTGTCAAAGGCCTTGGCGAGGTTCAGATAGGCTGTGTGGACTGCCTTACCCTCGTCCACGGCTCTGGAGACTGATTCGAAGAAGTCAATCACGTTCAGGAAACAAGATCGGCACTTCACAAACCCAAACTGGGTGGGGTCCAGTGTTTTAAAGTTGCCAGTGTCTTTGTTTATAAGTTCCATGATAATAAGTTCCATGGCCTTGCAGATCAGGCTCGTCAGACTGATGGGGCAGTAGTTCCCGGGATCCAAGGTGGATCACCCCTTGTGAAGTGGGATAACTGTAGCTGTGTGCCACTCAGTGGGCATGAAGCCTGAGGTGAGGGTATGATTAAACATGACACTTAGGTGAGGTGCCAGTTCATTTTGTATTTTATGTAGTACACAGCCCGGGATGTCATCTGGTCCCATAGATGCTGTATTCTTAGCTTTGGAGAGTGGGTTTTTTACCTGTGTGGCTGTTATTACCGGAATTTGGCAATCTTTCAGTATTGAGATGGGCCATGTAGGGGGTGAGAGGGGGGGTGAACTGACACTGAATCAATCTGCCAGGATATTGGCAATATCCTTGGGATCAGTATATTTAATGCCATTCTGTTGTAGCTCAGAGCAAATCTGAGCATTGCCATTTAGATTCTTGACATAGTTATAGAATGCCTTGTAGTTGTCTTTGGAATCTTTGGCAATTTCATTTTCGTAACTAGCTTTGGAGGATTTTATGAGGGATCTCAGCTTCTTACTGAGGCTGGTAAGGGAGTTTTTTGCATCCTGGGATTTTCCTTTTTCTGCAACAGTTTCTTCCTTTTGTTGTAAAGTTTGTTTATGGCAGAGGACCACCAGATTGGCTACCTTTTTTTGGAGGAGAGCATCTTGGTTCTATTTGGGATGGCACGATTCATGCATGAGTGGATGTGCTTGTACAGTGCCTTAGTGTAGGACTCAGCAGTCAAACTTTCATTTCCTGTCTAAATGGGTGTCATGAAGTTTGTAACTTCTGACTTGAGTAGCATGAAGTTGGCTTTGGAGAAGTTTTTTTATGGAGGTTTCCTTACTGGGGGGTGGGGTGGGATGTGGATGTTAAGGGTGATTAGCTTATGGTCTGATCTGACCAACGAGGGGGTGACCATAGGTGTGGAGCATCGATTTCCCATGTTGGTAATGACCAGGTCTAGGATATTAGAGCCCCTGGTGGGACTATGGATTAGCTGATCCAGGGCATTGGAATTTATGAATTCCAAGAACTGTTGGGCAAAGGTGTTGGTACATGAGTAGTTTTCCCAGTTAATGGCAGGGTAGTTGAAATCACCCAGTATTAGGGTGTTTGGTTGTATATTAATATTTTCCAGTATGTTTAGAAAGGTGTAGTGAGAATCTTGGGGCATGATGGGGGATCTGTAGCAATCTACAATTTGGATTGCAGTCTTACCTAGTGTTAGTTGCACCTGGAGAATTTCAGACGCATTGTGTTGGGCAACTAACCTGGTGGTGTGAATATCCATGATGAATATGGATACTCCTCTACCTTTAGTGTTTCGATCCTGGTATGGTGGCTGAAAAGTGTGATAAGAGTTGTAGCCTGGTATTGCAGGGGTGCTCTCTGGAGCATGTGGTCACAGTTCTGACTACTACCTTAAATGTAACACAAGTACTGGGTATCTGAAGACATGTACATCAGAGACCATAATAACTTCATGGTTCCCAGTCTTCATCACACCAATAACTGTGTACAATGCACCTTTCTTCATGTTTCTCCCTACACATCTTCCCGTGATGTGTAACTGAAGTGTACCACCTTTGTCACAGTGTACTGTCACACACCTTATTGGCCATACCTACGTATTCTTTTTGTGGAATATACATGACTGTCTGATGGTGCAGAACACCAATCAAGTTATTACACCAGATACATGTGTGCTACCTGATCTTCTTATGCACACACTACATACATAGGTGTCTGACAATATTAATGGCATGCATCTCTTCTATGACAGTGTGGATTGTGCTATATTTTGTTGTTGTTGTGTCTTTCGGCTTATCCCAGCTAGGGGTCGCCACAGCGGAACTCTGGTCTGCTAATGTTTGGTAGTGGAGTTTTACGTGCTGAGTTACCAGCCCTGATGCACAATCTTCAACAAAGGCATGCCCATTCAGGTATGCCTCCAGACAGAAGACGCTCTAGCTGAGAATTGGATGGGACAACATCTTGCTGTGAGGTAACAATGCTACCACAGCACCACTACCACGGAACTTGGATTGTGCTCTATATATATATATATATATATATATATATATATATATATATATATATATATACATATATATATATATATATATATATATATATATATATATATATATATATATATATATATATACACATATATATATATATATATATATATATACATATATATATATATATATATATATATATATATATATATGTGTGTGTGTGTGTGTGTGTGTGTGTATATATATATATATATATATATGTATATATATATATATATATATATATATATATATATATATATATATATATACACTGTATATAGATATGCCATGCATACAAGGCAACTAGCCTGTGTTGTACATAGTGTCGCATGCAAGTATAGCAGTGTCTCTCCTAGCACCTCCTATAAATATTACAGTGCCAGGAAAGTGTACATGACTACCCTCATAGAGTGTGGATGTATCATAATAGTTGTTCGTGTGTGTGTGTGTGTGTGTGTGTGTGTGTGTGTGTGTGTGTGTGTGTGTGTGTGTGTGTAGGCTCATCTCTTATCACTCCACATGACATATGTTATGATAGAAATATGGGATTAGTAGTGGTATTATTCTGATATTGTCCATGATTGCGGCTGGTTCTTCCGGATCTGTGCACAATGTCCAGTTTTTGTCTCAGATTTGTGATCTTTTCCCCATAACTTTTTTTTTCCTGGCAAATCACTGGCATGGCATCACAGAGTGAAGTCATAAACTGACGACTGACATTTGAGTTTCAAACTTCATGCTCTTCAGAAAGTTCATGCTGATTTACAACCTATATATTTTATCTACATCCTAAGTTTGGAAGTGCAATATTAAAAATCTTTACCTATTTCTGGGCCATTGTCCTCCCACTGTTATGGCTTTGTCTATATTTCTTGTTTTAAGAAGTTGTGAGTGTAACATTCTAATACATTTATATGTGACATCTGTGTCAAATATGTCCCAATTTCTGGTTATTTGTCTCCTCATTACATTGGTTTTTGTGCAGATTTGTTGCAGAATGACAGCTATTTGTGAAGCCCTGGCGATCATTGTGGCATTCCGTGTAAATCCAATGACTGTAGGTACTCTACTTTACATGGAACTGATATCCACATTCACTTGCAGGGTTTTGCAGCTGACAACGGTGTTGCGAGCCAAGAAACCTAGCTTAGGCATTGCACCTCATTAATATGCATTGTGAGCTACCACTCATTGTGCACTATTCCGCAAACATATAAACTCTGTGTAGGCTCTGTGCGAAGCCTACAGTAAGTTTATTGAATCCTAGGGTTATACTTTATCAGACAAATCTTTTTGTCACTGTTTCCCTATCATCTCATTCACCACTGATATTCTGCCAACTTTCTCCATTATATTTTTGAAGTTTCTAACATGAATAACTACCACTGTACACACATCATGTCCATATGTCCATTTTGTCTCCTTCTTCAATAGCCCTTGAATCTGATTTTTTTGTCTCTCATTCAAATATCTACCCTCTTATAAATATATAATATTTGCATCTATCTTCCCACTTCAATGGCGCAGCAACATTCTTGAAGACCTCCCTTTATACTATTAATATTTAATAAAATAATATTAATTCTATCCCTTTACTTATTTCTGTCTTTGTGTTGTCCCACTAAGCTTGCTTTAAACTTACATTTCCTTCTTTTTTACTCTATCACCAACCTTGTCATCACCCCCCCCTTCTTTTGCATTATGATTCCTAACTCCCCTTTCCCATGTTCAAGAACAGGAGTATGGTTTTGCAACTGCACTTGTACATTCTGTATAGCTGTGACAAGTACTATTTTACCACATTCACTGCCTTACTTTCTTTGTTTTCTTCATAACTTTGTAACTGTAACATCATTATCTTGTTCATATTTTTCCACATTAGTGTTTTGAAATTCTTGCTGTGCGTGCATATTGTTTGTTTTGTGCACATTTTCCTTATTACTCTCCATCTGTTAACGGGCCTCTTATTACATATTATATATAATATCTTGTATTGTTTCATTGTATGACCTATGACCCCTCTCCTCACATAGAGCACTTTTTCCAAGCATTTACTAATTAAATGTTCAAAAGACCCGCAATAATAAAATGATTTTGGCAGTTCCCAGTATGTTAATATACCTTATTGACCATTAATTGTCAATACACTAGGCATATGAGCAATTTCTCCATTAATACATTATAAAAATACCCATATACTTCAGTCTATAACGTTTGTTCATCCAAAATCTGTTTAACATCTTAAACTGAATGGCAATTTCCTGTAAAGTATGCTTTTCTTCTTCTTAAACTTTAGTAGTTCTAAATTGAACAGTCATGTTTCTTACTTTGAAAGTTTTTAGGGAAAAGAGTGACTACTTAATTGTTCAAAGGAAGCCCTCTTTACATTTATCAAAAAGGTCATAAACTTCTCTGCTAAAAAAATAAGACACCACAAAATAGTTCCACCCATAGAAAAATAATGCTGCTGTAATACCTTGTAATTTAAATGCTACTAGCTGTGTAGCATTATTCCAAAGTTCATATCTGTTAACGGGTTCATCTTTTTTATACATTATGCTTAACATTGGCTTCATCCCCAACTCTACCTTATTAATGCAGGCTAACTCTAACCCTACCCCTAAACCCAACCCTATATATTACCTTAGAAAAATCCTTCTCCTAACACTACCTATGTTCAGATAAATTATGTCTAGTGTTTATGGTAGGTTTTAGAGATTGGAAAGGGATTTTGTAGGTTTTCAGTGTTTTGTTTGATCTATGTACTGGGATAGCTTATGTGTGGTTGAGTCATTCAGTATTTCAATCAAATAACCTGGGCCCCTTCAAAGAAGGAGACACCACTGGACAACACAGGAAAAAACATCGGAACAAAGGATGTAATAGCGTATGGATTTACAGTGGGGAAGACCAAGTGAGCTGCAAAGTTAAAAAAAAAAAACTGAGGCTAAATGAAGTTTGTTTTATAACAAGATTTAATGTCATACATATCTGAAGTGTAGTATAGAATCTGGGTGCACAAAAAACTGAGACAGTGTAAAATCTGTTGAAGGGCAGGCTTTGAGACACATGTATTTACTGTGAGACACATACCTCACACTACCTGACTTTAGCATGGGGAAACCTTGCTGGATAAGAGTAATTGCTCTGTTTCACTTGGCATAAAGGTGTGTGTGTGTGTGTGTGTGTGTGTGTGTGTGTGTGTGTGTGTGTGTGTGTGTGTGTGTGTGTGTGTGTGTGTGTGTGTGTGTGTGTGTGTGTGTAGGCTCATCTCTTATCACTCCACATCACATATGTTATGATAGAAATATGGGATTAGTAGTGGTATTATTCTGATATTGTCCATGATTGTGGCTGGTTCTTATAATGTTTTCCATGATCCTTTACCTGTACCACCTTGCTGGAGATCACTGCTGAGAGTAAACTCATATTCAGGCATATCAGTTTGCACAGCTTCACAATATGCACACTAACCACCCAGTTGCATGTCGGATCCCTGATAGATGTCCTCTGCATTATTCATATAAAGATTCTTATCTCACACAGACATCCTCCCCATTCTTATGTCACCTTGTGTGACAGTCACAAACAACACATTTTTACTTTAGTCCATACTGTACCATATAAATATCTGGTTGGTGTTGCTGCTACTACCATCTTCCACTGACGTGCCACTTCTGCTGTACATGAGTGAGTTTCACTTGTCCTCGTTCCGTGTTCATTCCTGCCAGTCATCTGTCTGTCCTTATTCAATACACACACTTCCCCTGAGAGATCATTTGATATGGCAGTCCATGTCTTGTTACAGATCATTAACACAGTATCAAGGCTAGACTGCCAGGAATGGGATATCACAATTCTCTGCACTGTAGGTAGACTGTCCTGTACTGTGTTTGGACCATATACTTCATATTCATACCTCTCAACTGTCGATATATTACCAGGATGTCCAGATGTTTTTCTTATCAAATATGTGGCTTTCTGCCATATCACTAAGATGATCTCTGGACTGATGTGACTCGATATTACATACATTTGGGTACATACCTCTCAGCTTTCCGGATCTGTGCACAATGTCCAGTTTTTGTCTCAGATTTGTGATCTTTTCCTCATAACTTTTGTTTTCCTGGCAAATCACTGGCATGGCATCACAGAGTGAAGTCATAAACTGACGACTGACATTTGAGTTTCAAACTTCATGCTCTTCAGAAAGTTCATGCTGATTTACAACCTATATATTTTATCTACCTCCTAAGTTTGGAAGTGCAATATTAAAAATCTTTACCTATTTCTGGGCCATTGTCCTCCCACTGTTATGGCTTTGTCTATATTTCTTGTTTTAAGAAGTTGTGAGTGTAACATTCTAATACATTCGTATGTGACATCTATGTCAAATATGTCCCAATTTCTGGTTATTTGTCTCCTCATTACATTGGTCTTTGTGCAGATGTGTTGCAGAATGACAGCTATTTGTGAAGCCCTGGCGATCATTGTGGCATTCCGTGTAAATCCGATGACTGTAGGTACTCTACTTTACATGGAACTGATATCCACATTCACTTGCAGGGTTTTGCAGCTGACAACGGTGTTGCGAGCCAAGAAACCTAGCTTAGGCATTGCACCTCATTAATATGCATTGTGAGCTACCACTCATTGTGCACTATTCCGCAAACATATAAACTCTGTGTAGGCTCTGTGCAAAGCCTACAGTAAGTTTATTGAATCCTAGGGTTATACTTTATCAGACAAATCTTTTTGTCACTGTTTCCCTATCATCTCATTCACCACTGATATTCTGCCAACTTTCTCCATTATATTTTTGAAGTTTCTAACATGAATAACTACCACTGTACACACATCATGTCCATATGTCCATTTTGTCTCCTTCTTCAATAGCCCTTGAATCTGATTTTTTTGTCTCTCATTCAAATATCTACTCTCTTATAAATATATAATATTTGCCTCTATCTTCCCACTTCAATGGTGCAGCAACATTCTTGAAGACCTCCCTTTATACTATTAATATTTAATAAAATAATATTAATTCTATCCCTTTACTTATTTCTGTCTTTGTGTTGTCCCACTAAGCTTGCTTTAAACTTACATTTCCTTCTTTTTTACTCTATCACCAACCTTGTCATCACCCCCCCCTTCTTTTGCATTATGATTCCTAACTCCCCTTTCCCATGTTCAAGAACAGGAGCATGGTTTTGCAACTGCGCTTGTACATTCTGTATAGCTGTGACAAGTACTATTTTACCACATTCACTGCCTTACTTTCTTTGTTTTCTTCATAACTTTGTAACTGTAACATCATTATCTTGTTCATATTTTTCCACATTAGTGTTTTGAAATTCTTGCTGTGCGTGCATATTGTTTGTTTTGTGCACATTTTCCTTATTACTCTCCATCTGTTAACGGGCCTCTTATTACATATTATATATAATATCTTGTATTGTTTCATTGTATGACCTATGACCCCTCTCCTCACATTGAGCACTTTTTCCAAGCATTTACTAATTAAATGTTCAAAAGACCCACAATAATAAAATGATTTTGGCAGTTCCCAGTATGTTAATATACCTTATTGACCATTAATTGTCAATACACTAGGCATATGAGCAATTTCTCCATTAATACATTATAAAAATAGCCATATACTTCAGTCTATAACCTTTGTTCATCCAAAATCTGTTTAGCATCTTAAACTGAATGGCAATTTCCTGTAAAGTATGCTTTTCTTCTTCTTAAACTTTAGTAGTTCTAAATTGAACAGTCATGTTTCTTACTTTGAAAGTTTTTAGGGAAAAGAGTGACTACTTAATTGTTCAAAGGAAGCCCTCTTTACATTTATCAAAAAGGTCATAAACTTCTCTGCTAAAAAAACAAGACACCACAAAATAGTTCCACCCATAGAAAAATAATGCTGCTCTAATACCTTGTAATTTAAATGCTACTGGCTGTGTAGCTTTATTCCAAAGTTCATATCTGTTAACGGGTTCATCTTTTTTATACATTATGCTTAACATTGGCTTCATCCCCAACTCTACCTTATTAATGCAGGCTAACTCTAACCCTACCCTAAACCCAACCCTATATATTACCTTAGAAAAATCCTTCTCCTAACACTACCTATGTTCAGATAAATTATGTCTAGTGTTTGTGGTAGGTTTTAGGGATTGGAAAGGGATTTTGTAGGTTTTCAGTGTTTTGTTTGATCTATGTACTGGGATAGCTTATGTGTGGTTGAGTCATTCAGTATTTCAATCAAATAACCTGGACCCCTTCAAAGTAGGAGACACCACTGGACAACACAGGGAAAAACATCGGAACAAAGGATGTAATAGCGTATGGATTTACAGTGGGGAAGACCAAGTGAGCTGCAAAGTTCAAAAAAAAAAAAAAAAAAACTGAGGCTAAATGAAGTTTGTTTTATAACAAGATTTAATGTCATACATATCTGAAGTGTAGTATAGAATCTGGGTGCACAAAAAACTGAGACAGTGTAAAATCTGTTGAAGGGCAGGCTTTGAGACACATGTATTTACTGTGAGACACATACCTCACACTACTTGACTTTAGCATGGGGAAACCTTGCTGGATAAGTGTAATTGCTCTGTTTCACTTGGCATAAAGGTGTGTGTGTGTGTGTGTGTGTGTGTGTGTGTGTGTGTGTGTGTGTGTGTGTGTGTGTGTGTGTGTCAGTGTTTGTTTGTGTTTTCTACTTAAGTAGGACCTTTCATTCTGTTGAGTTTACATTATATATAATTATTATCTGTACTTGGACCACTTGGGAGGAGGGAAGGAAGAATGTAGCAAGATGCTAAAATGGGTCAGGAAATGAAAATGATTAGTAAGTATATGTTACATAGAGCTCAACTTCAAGAATAATGGCAAATAGTAAGGGGGCATGCAGTGTCACTGTAGGCCATTCCTGATCAATGTCTTTATAAGTTAAATTGTTTAACAACTGTCAGGGAAGATGTGCTACTTTGAAACTGTCAGTGAGAACACAGACAAGGTAGGATAGTACAAGGAAAGGAGTACAGCCTGTCCAAAAATGGTTCATAAAAGTCTCCTTTTCTTAAATCACACACACACACACACACACACACACACACACACACACTCGCACACACATGCCCATGCACACACACACACACACACACACACACACACACACACACACACACACACACAAGCGAGCGCTCTTATACATACACACACATACACGCACACACACACACACACACACACACACACACACACACACACTGTTATACACACACACACACACACACACACACACTCACACACCACCTTTTTTATTTCTGTATCTTATACACGTTTTTGAGTTACTTGAGTGTCTACTCTATCCCTACTAGTTTGTTATATTCTTTGCTCTTCCATCTTCTCTCTCTCTCTCTCTCTCTCCCCCATTCCAATGGATAAGTGTTATGATGCCTTAATTTGACTGGAGAAGACAAACTAAAGGAGGCGTGAAGAAGCAACAAACTGGTGGATGCAGTAAATGTAAGCAGAATAGGGAGATGAATAACATTTTATGCACTGTGGAACTTTAGTTATAGAAACAGAAAGATAAAGGCAGAAACAGAAGGCACAGTGCCCTCAATAAAAAATGAAAACAAAAGAACAAACCTTAGATGGGTTTAATTGTTCTCTGTTGCTCTCGTTGCTTACTCAAATCAAATAAGGTGTAAGCTGCCTTATGGAGCTCTGGATTTGTCTCTAGCTTAACATCAGCTTAACTTGAGTTAATGAAGGCTTGTCCTTTTCTGATTCTGAAATGTAAAGTGAAAGATGTCATTTCTGATAATGGACAGAAAAAAATGTAAAGATCTAACAGCATGAAGTTGCAGACAACACAGTTGTAAACATCAAACTCACAGCTAAGAAGGAGAGCAAGAAGGGTTCATAAATAGCCAGGTCTCCATTGAGGTGCCCAGTTCCCTAATTTCCCCAGAACACTGTATGGTTATGTCACTTGCTCAACAGGCAAAAGGAGGCTGAATCAAACCTTGGTCTACAAGGGTGATTAACAGATCACAGTCACAAACTTATATACTAAATACCCGATGGAGAATGAACTGGGTTCTGTTGAAGGTTTACAGTAATAGTCATACCTTTTAACTGCACCTCACTATGAACAACATTTTTTTTTTTTGTGTCTTAAAAGGTCCTTGTTCCACAACAAAAGGGTCTGTCATAATTTTTTAACAAATACTTGTGGTAAATAATACCAAGTCATTTTTACATCAACAGGGCTGTTTGTTAAGTATAAAGAAAAGCATTTTATCCACACTGTGAGCTTCCTAATTAAATATGCTGGCAAGTTGCCATATTTTGCCTGTTTATTCCATGTTATGAGAAAAGGTGTTGCACATTTTCCCTTTTTTTTCCACATAATGAGAGGTATTGTTTTACATTTTGAAGGTGGAAGGTTGACACTAATGGTGGTAGTATGATTAAGTTTCCCCTTGGTGGGGGCAGCTGGAATTCACTGTATGCTCAGTAAATTACATTATTTATGTTCTTCCAGCACCCCATCCTTCAGTGAACAGAAATGTCAAGCCTGGGAAGAAAATGGTACTTCCTCCTGTGACTCATAAGCAGCGTCAGCAAAACAAATCCATGCAGAAATCAGTGCCACCACCTCCTCAAACACGTAGACCATCTGGTAAGTACAACGTAAAGGTCATCAATATAGTCCAGTTGTGTGACCTAAAAGGTAGTTTAAAAAACATTGACTCTGTAAAGTAGGGATCTAAATATTATGCTTAAAATATTTATCTAAACCTTTTTTAAATTATTTCAGATTAGAGGATAGTCTTATACATTGCAGTAATCTATTACACATTTTTGAAATAGTGACTCCAATGCAGTTTCATCTACATGAAGAATACATTTCCAAGATAAAGTATTATCAACAACAGTAAATTTAATGTTGACTACAAAATGTTCTCATTAGATGCTTTAAAAGCAAGAATAGTCTTCATACATAAATATCTATAATGAAGTCCATACAACTTTAGCTTTCTACACTTACCAGAATAGTTCAGTTCCTTAACAGATGGTATTCTTTTAGTAAATGAACATCATATTGATTCAAACATATCCAACTGCTTTTAGTATAAATACAAAAAGTAGTGTTATACCTTAGTAAAGGTCTAATGTACAAGATGTACAATTGAACCAAACTGAGTTAAAAAAAACACATGGCCTTAGATTGCTTTAGTGGGGAAACTATGGTTCTTAGGTTTATAGGAGATTACTAGGCTAATAGCTCAAGAGCCCTTACAAGCCTAGCCAGTTTTACCCAAATTTCACCCATTTTTCTATCCCTAGATGAAAGATAACAAAGGTCAGCAAGTGTGGTTTTGACAATTTTTACAGACTGCCTCTATCCATAAGGGACATGGGCACCATCCCACACTATGACAAGTATATGATGGGTACAAAATTCAGAATTTGAAAATGAATTGCAACAGAAAGTATTCATAGTTCCTTAATGTTCAAATCACTTTAAGGAACTCAGTTTATTATTGACAGTAAGTGTGACTAGGAGAGTCAGGCACTCCTGCCTGCAGTTGTGAGATTTATGGTACAGAAAGTTCTTTTACCATTTACATGGCTCAGTGGCTCAACTTGTGACACAACTGCGTTTGGTGGTAGAAGGAAAGAGGGCTAGGGGTTCTATTCCCTCAGTGATTACTGGTATCTAAGCTCTCTAATGATTGCATGTATTTTATAGCTAGCCTCTGTAACTAGCCTGCTTGTTCCTTGAATATTTCCCAACCGTCCCACCCTTCTGCTGCTGTTGTTTTATAAGACTTGTGTCTCTGCCCTCCACCACTTATGATTACCCGATTTCCAAAGTTCCTCCCTCCCCTCTTTCATTGCTATTAATTGTTGTATAAGCTACTCTTTTCACCCATTGTTTTCCATATGTCCATGATACTAATTGCCCAATGAGCAAACCAGTATTATTCTTGAGTAAACCTCCTTTACTACGTACTGTCTTCTGCACATTTTCCTGGAGCTCAGCAAAGCTTGTAGTCCTAGCCTACATTCCAGAAGTGTTTTATTTATATTCAGTACCATCCAGGCAAAGTTAAGTATCTTTGATTGCTAAGTTGCACTTTAGTTATTTTGAGTGATCACTTTTGTTTCCTGCTTTTTTGTATGCATTTCACTTACTTTTTTGTAAAAAAAAAAGAATGCCCTTCCTGTCACTGTTACTGCCTTGAAACTACCTTCAGGATTTCCAGCTAGTTGTTTAAGTGGTTTGTGTTAGCATTGTACCTGTGGGCCTCTTCTACTGTGTTTTTACATCTGGAGGACTGGATTTGTTCATCTTGTGCAGGAGGTGTTTGGGATTATTGGGAAATATACCAAAAGACTCATAGTATAGTCATTTTACTGGTCAGAGAGCTCATTATTTAGTTTTCTGCTTTTTTTCTGTGCTGCTATAAAATCTGCATCTTTGCATTGGTTTTCAGTGCACTGTACGGTAGCAAACGGCTAGAAAGCAAATTTTCTCTGTAGAATGGCCCATAAAACTATAACCTGTAAAGCAGCAATATGGTGTAAACACCTTGTGCCACAACAAGCTTAGAGCAGCTAGTTGGACATTGAGTGGAAATACCTACAGATGTAGTAGAATTCAGTATTGTGTAAACTTTAAAGTTAGTAGAATTTAGTACTGTTGACATAATCTGCCCCAATAAAGCACGCTTAATAGCCTTCTACCCCAGTATTCCACCCCCTTATATCTCACAAATAAAAGGACTGGACAGTATGGATATACAATTTCCTAACTTCTCTCTAGTGAGTTTGGAGGATATGGACATCTTGAGACAATATGGCATTTATCTCATGTCTACTGATAGCCACTTAATCCTTAAAGAATCAGACACAGTATGCAAGAACTGTATGTACCCAATGGCACTGGAGGCTATACTCTTGCATACAAGTCCACATCAAGTTGTTGAAACCACACAAGCAGCACCCACCTTACATAGCACACAACACACACATAGATTAACATATACTGAGGCACTTAAAAGCAATCTTCCTAAACAACAAAGATCACCTAGACCATCCATTGTCAAAGCTATGCCCCTAAGGCAAACAAACACACTTTCCAGGACTTTCACTATGGGGGACTTCATTGTAAGATATATTAATGCCCCTCTAATCAGCCTGAACAAGAAGATAACTTTTAGTTATTTGCCTGGAGCGTGGCTCCATCAAGTCACACAGACACTCAAGTCATTATGCCACAGGTACAAGTATGATTCCATCATAGTCCATGTAGGTGTAAATGACCTAAGATGTACCTCCCTGTACTATACGAAGACAGCCATTATGGAGCTTTCAGACTATGTGTCTAAGGCTAGGCTGGTATGAGCCTAGCAATGAGCAGCATATTACCGGCCCGAGGATGATGTCACAATATGAGTAAAAAAATGATTAATTTCAACAACTGACTGTCCTTCTGGTGTCATTCTAAGGGGATCCAGTATTTGTCACTTTGGGAGGACATGGCCAACAAACCATGTTGCTTTGTCAAGGATGGTCTGTACCTTTCCCTTCTAGGCTTTCAAAGACTGGCTATGGCTTTGTTCACTCCCATAGTGCCTTTTTTAGGCAATGCCAAATTGACAAACCTAACAACATAGCAATATCAACTTAACAGAACCTCAAGCTGTTACTGCTCAATGTCAGGATCCTAAAAAAAAAAAAAAAAAAACTACACTCCTTCCACGCCTTCCTCACAGTCAAGAATATAGACATCTGTGCACTTAACAAGACACAGTTTAAATTGTCAGGGTACCCTGGCAGTGCAAGGTTTCAGTACCTTCCACACTTTGAGATTAGTAGCTGCACAGGCAAGGCCTAAAGGAGAAGGTGTCTCAATTTAGATTAATAACAAGCATACTTCCAGGTTGGTCAGACAGGATGATGTGCTGGAGTTCCTCCATGTACAGGTCACCATAGACAAAATCCCATATTATATCCTAGCTGTCTATAAGTCACCTTCAATATCCCAAAAAGCTCACAATGCATACTTGGACCTACTGGAGACACTTACCATTCAACCTAACACACTACTCATAGAAGACTTTAACTTACCCTCTATAGATTGGGAAAACTACATGGCCTCAAATCTACAGGCACAGAGATTCCTGCATTTCATAAATACAAACACTCTTCACCAAATAGTGAATACACCCAGTAGAAGCTCCAACATACTGGACTTCATGCCCACCCTCCCCAGTGTCCCATCCTCCCTGGTAATGTCTGACCATAAAGATGTTTCCTTCAAAATCAAAATCAACTCCATAATCCCATTAAAACCAGTAACAGTTAGGGACTATTCCAAAGCAAATTACCTGTTATTAAATGACAGTGTGTCAACATTCAATGCCCTTCCAAACTCTGAAAACACACCAGCCTACAGTGAATTAGTTTCAGAAACTCTGTACAGCCATGTCAATGACTGGACTGAAGCTGCTGTACTTACCAGAAATAAGCCCAGGACTAACCCCAGACATAAAATGCCTTGGTGGCATCCCAAATTAAACAGGATATACAACAAATGGAAAAAAATATGGCAAAAATCAAGAAGAGTAATTCCCATAAAGATAAAAACATTCATCAACATAACTAGGCAACTAAGAGATCCAATTAGGTCAAGAAAAGACAACTTTGAGGTTAAAATATCCTCCCAGGTGAAAGATAACCACAAAGCCTTCTACAGATAAGTCAGAAACCTCAAGGGCAACACATAACAATATGCTGAACTGTTGGTTAATTCACCAAGTGCCACATTCACCAAGCCTGATGATATAGTGAACTTGTCAGGGGACAAAATCATTTCCAACTTTACCCCGCTCACCCCAAACTATCCACCCAATAATACCCTGAAACATAACCTCTCCAACTATAACTAGAGAGCATGTACTGGTTGCACTCACTAAAGCCAAGAACATGATCTCAATGGGCCCTGATAACACCCAAGATGCCTCCTGAATAGTCTAAAATATGACTTATCAGGACCCCTGGAGTCATTATTTCACTATAGTCTTAAAAGAGTCTTTGCGCCACATGAATGGAGGACTGCAACAATCATTCCCCTTCGTAAAGGAGTACCTTCAATAGATCCTAGCCTGAACCTACAGACCCATTAGTCTGACTAGTCTTATTTGCAAAGTCATGGAAAGAATTATCATTGAAATTATCAACAAAAGCATAGGAGACCTGCAGACAGTTGATCCATCCCAGTTTGGCTTTGTCAAAGGAATGTCATGCATGCTGAATCTGGTGGACGTCTTTGAAAAGGTCACTAAGGCAATGGATTGGGGGGGGATGGTGCATACTGCCTGCCTAGATCCTTGGTATTTGATAGAGTACCCATTTGGCATTGTCAACAAACTTACAGAACTAGGTATAAACCCCTTTATAACATGCTGGATAGCTAGCTGGCTCACTAAGACCCAGGAGGTTAGAATCAGTAAGGCCACCTCCACAAAGAACCAGTAACCAGTGGAGTCTCCCAGGGCTCTCTGCTAGGCCGACTTCTCTTTGGCATCTACTTCTCTGATGTCAAAGCCAAAGAAAAATGCCTCTAGATAACCAAGTTCACTGTTGATTGCAAACTGGGAGCAGTCATTGAATCTTCCCAAAATGAGAACACCCTTCAGGAAGATTTAATACAGACAAATGCTTGGTTTCAAAGCCATGGCTTAAAACATGATATGAAGAAATGCAGTATAAACTATGTCATCAGTAAAACACCCTCATTGTTCTAGTTGTCAGTGATTTTGGAACTCATGTAGATAGTAACCTTGCCTTCAATCAGTATATCTCCTAGTTAGTAAGAAAATCCTTCTATATTGCTCAGCTTATAAGTAAAGGCATGGCATCTAGGTCCAGAGAGGTCATCATACCATTGTACTCCACCCTAAGAATCAGCATAAGTTCTCTTCCTCTCTGCAATAAAGACAATGGAGAGCAATTTCACACCTCACTGTCTTCAATACAGCAGCCACCTGAACTCCTGGCATCAGCAGGACTAATTACCTGTATAAGATTGTCAACATTAACTGGATACAAATTTCTCTGTGTCTCTGGTATGTCATGCAAGTGCAGACCAATTCCTCTGCAAACTATGTGAGAAGTTAATCTTAAAAAGGTGAGTGGTCTTTCCTTTTGTTTGATTCCAAGGTAAGGAAATGAAAGTTTTATAAAGTACAAGGAGGTTGCAGGTACCTACACAGTACTGGAATCATATTTTTGGGAGAAAAGCAACCTAAGAGTTGAGCTAAACTCTAGGAGAAGGTGAAGTTTTCCTTTAAAGGAAGATTGTGATATATCATAAGGCCTTGAGTTATGGAATGAATTTACTAATCTTACAATGCATGTACTCCATGTATTGTATAACCCAGACACCCATAGATTCCACTTATCAGTTTTATTCCTGCTTCTCTTAATTTAGATTAGTGCTTCTCATTCATTTCAGTGGAATGCAATAACTACATTAATAGCTAGTTTGTGGTTCAAATAGTTTAAGTAGCTAGTTTATGACATTATGAAGAGACTATCTTGTGAATGTTTTTCTGAATGGTTTTCTGTGTTTTATTAGCTTCAGTAGTTTTGAAGTAGTTTTGTGAAAAGATGAGTGTTATGGTAATACCGGTTCAGTGTCTTTCCTATGTATATTTTAAATAATGTTACAGAGTTTAAGTTTCTGTTTTAACATTTTATTTGCAACACAGACTCAATCATAACCAGCGTATTATGCATTTTAGACATGAATGCTAAAGAAACTCACCTTGGGAAGAGAATTTTCGCATCCCTGTCAGGAACATTGATGGCTATGATCAGAAACATTATCATAATTCTTTGTAGTGCACTGAGTTTCATCTGAGCCATGTACTACCAGTTACAACAAAAAAAGTATGAGCACAAAGTGTATTATAAAAGCCAATAAAACACTTTTGCACCATTAAAGAGACAACAGGAATTAATGAAATGTCTCTGAAGAATGAAGAGCTTTAAAAGGCACTTTGTCCTGCCATGCTTTTTGTTAAAAAATGTGAAGTTCTAACAGCTTACCTTTTGTCACTGTTCTTTGCTGGCAAGTAATGCCCCTAATGCATGAAGAAATCTTAACAGTGCTTAGGGGTGCTTATGAAACTTTTGTTAAGCACTTCTAAGTGCTGTTATGATCATGTTTCAGACCAGGGAAGTGCTTAACTTGTTTAGTTTTTTTCTCATTATCTGACAATAATCTTGGTGCTCCATGCACTACATTATTTAGGTGTCCCTGCACCTCCCTGAGCCCCACATCCCTGAGGATTTATTCCAAGAAGTTCATTTCTTAATGCTGAAGTTACTAATTACTGTTTTCACTAATTCAATACTCACACACACACACACACACACACACACACACACACACATACACGCACACACACACATAACTAATTAAACCACTTTTATGACTGCGTGCACCTTAGGTGTCTGCTTGCAATCAAATGAATGAGTAAATACATAAGTACTGGCCCAGAAATATAATCCAGCTCACTGCTGTCAGAATCATACAGTACAACCCATTGAACCTTCCATGCCTTCTCAACCGCTTAGCTCAAGAATCAGAAACAAAGACCCAAAAGTAGGGACAGATATTAAATATTGTTCTTTTACACTTAGAACATTTCTAGTAAAACAGATTTTGCATTAGCAGGCATTTTCTGAAAGATATGAAGTCTGAAACTCACATCTGTCATTATGTGGTAAATGCAATCAACAGCAATTTGCTTGGAAACCACAGATTTTATGAGGATTACAGACAACTGAGAGACATGTTCTCTACGTGCATGTGCTCGCAAATATACACACACACATACACACACACACACACACACACACAAACACACACACGCACACGCACACACACACACACACACACACACACACACACACACACACACACACATGGCCAACAAGTGCAATCAGTTGTATGACTGAGTACATTGTAAATGTCTGCTTGAGATCAAAGGAGGATAATGCATAAATAATGGCATAGAAATGCACTTGCTTACTGCTGTCAGAAGCACATTGTGCAACCACAGCAACCCCCTCAGCCTTTTTCTCAAAAATCACAAAGACCCAAACTCAAGCTCAAATTTTAAATATTGCTCTTACATATTTAGGAAGTTGCTAGAATACAAGATTAGCATTAACACAGTACAACCATTGCAACCCCTCAACCCCACCTTGCAAAGGCCTAATCTCTGGAACAGATTTTAAATATTGTTCAACATACTTAACTTGCTAGAATACAAGTTTTGTATTAGCAAACATTTTCTAAAGAATATGATGTCTAAAAGTCATTATTTAAAGACTGCAAACCACCATTTGCCACAAAACTCCACATTTATGAGGAGCAGACCAAAATATATATTGACTTATTTACACAGGCATTCTGGACAAAGCCAAAAATAAAAGGATGACAAGGCTTTCAAAAAGGAACAACTTTCTAACAGTACTCTGATAATTCATGTTAAAAGTTAATAGAAAAACAAGTAATGAATTAATGTGCATTTTCTGAACACTTAGAAGTATGAAACTTTAATACTTGCTACCTGTAATCATCTCTGATTTTACCAGAACAGACAAAAATATGAGCCAAAATCAAGTATGTTGTGGAAAATCAGGGACAGTTAAGATGTAGAGCTATGCCATCTGTCCAAGTGCAAGTACACCTACACATGCAGACATGAATGTGCGCATGCACGCACGTGCACTCACACACACACATACTCTCTCTCTCTAAATGTACTGCATACAGTTATTTACCAGATCCTTATTCCACTCTTAGCAATGTTCTTTTCATGATGTAATAAAATCCATTGTACAGATGAAACATTATGAGCAAAAGGTGATTTTTTTGTACTACTGAAGCTGAAATTAAATTTGTTCAATGCACTGAGCAGCCTTTCTTGTTTAAAAAGACCATGCTAAACTAGCATTTAATTGCTGGTCTGTTTTGATTGTGACAGCTCCTGGAAGTTTCTCTCTCACTCTGTCTCTTTCTCTCTCTCTCTCTCTCTCTCTCTCTCTCTCTCTCTCAGTGGCTCTCAATTAAGCCAATAAGAGAGAAGAAACTGGAGCTGTCGAAGTGAAAGTGGATCAGTGTAGCAGACTCAGAAGTAGGGCTCAAAATTTGAACACTCCGCCAAATGCTGAGCTGTTGAGAAGTATGACTCCTTTCTAGGCACAAGTGGATATTTAAGCACTGTTTCAGTGATCAGTAACTTAATAACTCCCAGTGTAAGGATTATGCTTGCCTGTAAGCTTGAGTAGTTGTAAAAATGTTGGTTCAATAGAAGATATTAGATTACATCTGTCTTTGTGATAGAAGCTTAAGTCACTCTTGGATACAGAAGTCAAACCATTCTTTTTCATATTCAAGACATTTAGAGAAAAAATGTGGAATGGCTCAACCAGGTATTGTTTATTGTGCTTTTTTCAGCAATATCATTATCTGCACATAGCATCTCTTCCGACATCAGTAATAAATAAATGACTTACTTTTCTACACATTACTCTGACTTCTAATCCTCCCTGTCACTGGTACTTGGTGATAAGAAGGAATTAACTGTTCCTCATTTAGCATACACACCAGGGCTAAGACATAAAACTTTTGTTTTTTTATTAGCCACAATATTTGTTTATTTATTTATAGTTGTTTACTAAGGTATAACACTTATCAAACAACAACCATTTACAGACTCAGTCCATTTTCTTACAGCAGCACTGCATTGCTTCATGTAGGATCATAGGAGTTTACTAGGTTATCAACCTGGAGGTCATTTCAAGCCTAGCCATTTCATCCCAGCATAATACCATAGACACTCTAGTCGATACCCAGGACTGTGTGTATCACTAGATAGAACAGAGACTGTATCCAGCTCTGAAGTGGTAACCAGCATTAAATAACACTGCACTCAACAGCTATTTTATTCTGTTTGGTTATTTGTTTGTTTGTTTGCTTACTCCTTTATTTACTGAGTGGTAACACTAATCCAAATAGAACCTTTTCATTTATCTGAGAGTAGAAGAGAGCCCTACAGACCACTATGGAGAACTGCAAACGTACACAGTGTTACAGTCATGAGTAGGTTGTATATTGTGGCACGGTACAGGAATGGCAGGAAACATGTTCAGAGGTATGCATGATATCATGATACAAGGCAGCAATGAGCAGAAAACAAAGATATATCAATGGATTTACCACCTGTCCTCTTTTCTCAGGCTCATCCTGCTTTTAGACAGTTGTGTCCTCTGAAAACCATAAAAATGACAATGCCCTGATATTTTAAGAGAAGAGCTATTATACAACTTCCTTTTAAATATTGCAGAAGACTAGGGTACTTTGTCTGAAATGCATGTTAAAAAACAACAGAAACAACCCCTACTCTACAAATACTAATTTTCATTTTTATAGTAAAGTATAAACAATTCTTTTACATTGGTTGAATTTCATGCATCAGTTAAAAAATGTCCTATTTTCCTACCTCTCAACCTCTTATTGCAAGAACTCTGGACAAAGCCTAAAATAATGGGGGGGGGGCAAAGGCCCAAAAATAGGGACAGATTTTAAATTTTGCTGTTATAAACTTAGAAAGTTGTTTGAATAACAGGATTTATGTTAGCATGCATTTCCTGAAGGATATGAAGTTTGAAACTAAAATGTGTGCTGCTATTTAATGACTTCAGTCCTCAGTGGTTTGCCAGAAAAATAAAATTTTTATTTGTAAGAGAACAAAAATATGAAGCAAAAATCTGGACATTCTGCAAAAACCTGGACAGTTGAGAGGTATGCGGTTATTTTAGGTATCAAAAACGTACTAATCCTAGTATCAAACAGTGTAATAGCTGGACAACTAAAAGGTTATCCTAGCCTGATGCAAAACATGGTGGAGTCAAAACAGATTTCAAGAGGCATGCACAAATTTGTTTAAAGTAAAAGTAACAAATTATAAGTTAAGCAACATATAAGCCAACCGATCTTGGATTTGAATATGATACACTAATTTATTATTATTATTATTATTTTTTTTTTTTTTACTAACCAGGTAGGTGGGTTGGTCCAGGATTTTTTTTCGGCCAGGAGATGAGCCAAAAGGCTGTACAAGTTGGATATTTGATATAGAAGAAAAAGCACTGAGGAAGTCGATAAGTAACAGTATATTTATTATAACAGAGACAAGGGACAGTAGATGAACTGTTTGAACTGTTTGAAAATTAGTTATTTAAAGTACAGAGAACAAACCACAAGTAAAGCAGCATATAACCCACATATTGATCATAGTTCTGGATATGATGGACTGAAGAAAAAGTGAACATGGCTTTATAAGAAGGGAAAAGAGGAGCATTACCAATGATCTCCTACTGGTTGACAGATAATGAAATTATAGCACTTTGCCACAACTCCTTTTCATAAGGTTAAAGTGATCAGGGTCGTATCTTTGCCACAAACTGCACTAATCTCAGAACTGATTAAATTAAGGATGGGGATGAAGACAGTGAAGTTTCCTGGATAGGGAATGTGAGGGCCACACTCACCTCCTAATGTGCCTGCATGCACCAAGCTACGTGTAACCATTGACTGCATTCATTCAGCTGCCTTTACTAAGTTTGTTTGCTCCCTTGCCACCTCCTACAAAGTAAACTGGCCTCCTTCTGCTCATTTTCGCCTGTTTGACAGATGTCACTGGTTTCTTAACTATGTTCTTGAACTCAAATCACCAGTGGAATGAAGTGTTGCCTCTATGTCAAAGGCCAAGCATTAGAGTTCTTATGTGATCAGTGAAATGTATTAATTTTATTCCTGCTATGAGAAGTAATTCACAGTCAGTATAACTATTAAAAACCATGTCTGACTTTAAATTTGTGTAACCAGTCTTTATTCACAGTAACAGTTTTCATCAATGTTGTAAATATACAGAAAAAATGAAGCATTTTATGCTTTACTATTGCAAATATGAGTAAAATGCCACCTGTCATGCTACTGAACAAACTACAGATAGATCATAACACACTTCAGCAATAAATTCATCAACAGAATGTTTCCTGGTCTTTCAGATCATAATGCTTTGCCCACAGCAGTAACTTGCTCTCAGATTTTATGATGAATCTTTTTTGGTTCAGTGTGTGAGTGTTCCAAGTCCGAAGCAAATACCTTTTTAAGCCTTTACCTTTTTCCAGGAAGCTCCAGCATTTTCTGAATCTTGGTGCTGCTGCTTAAAGTAATTTATTTAATATACCCTTCAGCTCTTAAACATTTAATATTCAGATTAAGCAGTCTGAGCTCTGCACCTCAGTACCATAACATTCTACACCCCATTAATTAGCTTCAGCAAATAAGCAACACTGCATGCGGCAAGAGGTTCCTGAAGAAATGAGCAGCCAAGACTGTGTAGGTAAAAGTTTTATGCATTTAAAGGGAACTTGTTGTTGTTCACTTATCACAGAAGACCAGTTAACCAGGGTTCAGATAATTATAATTTAATTGTACATAAAATTCAACAGAGTACCCTGTAGAGATGTTCAGGGAGAAGTCTAGTGTAAAAAGTCATTTAACGTAACAAAACTTCTCAGATTCCTAGTATCAGAGTAGGAATGCTTTCCTAAACTAGTAAGAGTAGACAAATAGACCATCCCTAGACCGACCTATCCCTCTCAACTTTCCATGGCCAGCAACAAAATAAGACAGCTAACTTCTTTTTAAAAATGTTAAAGAATGCAAGCTCACGTAAGCCACTTACTCAGAATCGTGGCTTTTTTTGCAAGAAGGCCCATCCTCCTCTAGTTCAAGTGTCTGAGCAGGGAATTTCGACATTATGTACTTTTTTGTGTGTTGTTCTCTAAAACTTCTAAGATGATTAATCGTGCTGAAAAAGTCTACTTCACTCTTATATGAATCCTTATGGAGTTTTCTTCTCCTAATTGAACTCTTTCCAGAATTGTTTCATTTGCCTGTATGAAACAAAACAACTTCAAAACAAAATGTCTCAGATTCATTACAAAACCTACTGTCCTTAAAATGATTTTTGTACAGAAGCATAGGTAGGGTGGGTGAAGGGGTCATCAGTTCAGGGTGCAAGGTGTTGGGGGCATGATTGAGAAATGCTGAGCATTCAGAACTTACTTATATTACAGTTATTTGTTTCTGTGCTGGTATTTCTTAGTGCCAGTACACAAATGATTAGCTATTCTGTTTTTGTTGTCAGGACTGCAGTGTGAATGGTATACATTTAAGCAAGTACCTTGCTACACATATAGGACACAGTTTACTACAGAGTTCAAAAGCAGAAAGAGTTTTTTTTGTTTGTCTTTTTTATTCCACAACTTGGAGTTGAAGCATGGCAGATCAGACAAAGGCATCTGGAACAAGATAAGCCAGCTGCTGGTCTAATTCTGTATGGCAGCAGACATCACAAAGTTTGGTGGCCTTCCAGTTGCTTAAAGGCTACCTTAAGGTTGTCCAGTGTTAAATTTTGCTACCACACTCTAGACTCTGCCTCTTATATAAATATTCTTCCCAGCATCTAGCAAAAGGGAATGAGTTCTAAAAGTGACACTGAATGATATTTCTTCTACTTATATTAATGATTAGTCCATCACTGGAATGCTTCTATAAGAACAGAAGCTGTCTGTGCCTTTTTACACTACATTTTTTTATTGTTTTGTAATAGTGAACACCTAATAAGTCTTATAAAATAATTAAACAACTGTATGAATTCCACAGCATATCAACTGCTACTTTTCTTTTTCCATTTCTAATACTGGCCATAACCAGATTTGGCATTTGCTATCTCTTCTTCCCTTACTGCTACCCCTAACCCCAGCCCTTCACAATACCTTAACAAAACCACTTTCTCTATCAGTGCCACTATATAAGACTGACACACACTGCAGATATACCATCACACAACAACTATTACCTAACCTAACTAAAACTATTACCTAACCTAATCCAGAAACAAATACACACTACATCTATCCCCTTACATAGGTTCATAGATTAGTATTAAGCTAACTGCCCTTGCGAGCCATTTTAAGCCTAGCCAGTTATCCCTTGTGAGACTCAAACCCTGCACCTTGTGTTTGTAAGGCAAACACCTTAACCATTAGGCCATCCTCCTTACCTAGCTAGTATACTAACCCTAACTGGATAAATCCTATTTACTTGCAAATAAGTACAACTCACATGTCACAGAAATTTGATGAACTGATTTGTTACATTTTTGGATGCTGGCCAACACAACTTTAATTTAAAGAGACAGCGATATGCTCTGTTGACAAGAGGAACAAGAGTTAGCACATATTACTAAGGTGGAGTGTGGGGGGGGGACCTCAACCCTAACCCTGCCTCTAGCCCTTCCCATAACACTACCACTATTGAGATAAATTTGAGTTGAATGTGGTCAAGTTTTTGGTAGTGCATCAGAAAAGTAAATTTGTTTTCTTTTTTGTGGACTGTGTGACAATATGCTACATTAGCAATATAGTGATTGGTTCCTGTTTTATTTGTCAACCAAGTAACATGACAACTTATTTTATATATATATATATATATATATATATATATATATATATATGTGTGTGTGTGTGTGTTTATATATATATATATATATATATTTATATATATATATATAAACACACACACACACACACACACACACACACACACACACACACACACACACACACACACACACACACACACACACACACACACACCACACACATTCTATTGGATTCCTGCTTTGAGGAAGTACAGTATGTGGTTTGAGGTACTTAGGGAAGCTATATTAAAGTTCTAGCAATGTTACCTTATTTATATGTTTGCAAGAAACTCTGAGTCTGACAAATAGAGTAATCATAGTTTTTTTGTTTGGAGACTGATAGGAGGCCTTGCTTTGCTGCTGAAATGGGGGCATTGATAGCTGTTTATGTATTCATAGGATCATATAAAGTTACTAGGCTAATGGGCCTAGGGCCTTACAAGCCTAGCCAAGTTCTACCCTTATTTCCTCAATCAGCATCTATTGCCCGTGTCCAAGAGTGACACAGGTGGAACCCCTGGGGTGAATTTATGGTTACCCATCTGATCATGGAAGTGGAAGTCTGTTCCAAAGGTGTGGTAACCAGCAGGTTCAATTGATGTCACATACCATGTATACCAGGTTAAGGTCTTTAGAATGAGTAAACTGTGTACCATTTGACTTGCGGATATGCAGCATTTCTAATAAAGCAGGGTCGGAGATTGCCTTATATGCAAGGCAGAGATCCCCTCTGAAGTAATCTATATGAAACAGAATAAAGTGACAGTAATTTCATATAATCCACATAGGACAGATGCTGAAGACCTTAAATTTTCCTTGTGAGGAACCTTTGCGGTCTCTCCAAACAGATGCTTGGAAAGGTACATGCCAAAGGGGGCGCTGTAGTCAGTTATTGGCCCGATGTGAGAAGAGTACAGGGAGGTTATAACATCTTTTTTTCTGGAGGCAATGCCCTTACTTATGAGATTATCAGTATAGAATGCCCTTCTTACCACTTTGGAGACGTGGTGATCAAAGGTAAGGTTGTTGTCAACCTGTGTGCCCAGGTCTCTCACCACAGAGTGTGTACTTAGGGTGTTGCTGCTGATGTGGTAGTTAGCTGGAACATCACTCTTACTAAAAGGGATGATAATACATTTTTTTGCATTGAGTTTAAGGTCATGACTTTGGCACCACCATTTGTTTGTGTAAGACCTTCTTGTAGGATGTTGACATTGTTTGGAGATTCTATGACCGCTCCCAGTTTGCAGTCATCAGCAAACTTTGTCAGCCACTAACCTTTAGTTTTTGCTTGTACTTCAGAGAAATAGATTCCAAACAGTAGAGGTCCCAGGACTGATCCTTGTGGAACACCATTGGTTACAGGTCTCCTGTTGGGGTGAATTCCCCTATTTTGACTATATGGGATCTGTCAGTGAGCCAGTTAGTGACTACACATTTGGGATATTGAATCAGATATCTATAAAATAAATGTGAAACAGGATCGGTCTGAGCTGGCTTACCACTAGCTACAATTTTACATTCAGACATGATACCAACAATTTTCACAATCTGGGATCAGTCGAATATCCAGTTTTCAATCCAGTGGAAAAATAGGGGTTTACATTAAGTTTGCTAATTTTTTAATCATCAGAAATTCCACATTTAGCAATATGGGTGGGACGATTTAACTGGGGTTATATTCATAGGTTGAAAAAAAGCCTCCTGAAAAGCTATGCTTTTGTTCAGGCATGGACCCAGTCAACTGGTTTAGCAGAACTATAGCTATTGGTTAAAAAACAGAAAAATCTACCAAAGCTAGACTTTCCACCGTGTGATACCTTGAACTTCTTGTATAAGAGGCAACATGGGATATATGCAAATTACCCTTTAAGGATATCAGGTGTTTCAGATAGCTAGCAAGTCTGAATGTCCATGATTTTTTCTTTTACTTTTAAGTGTATTTATGGACAATTTCAGACTAATAAAGCTAAAACCTCAAGCTGTAGATATTCATGTTTCTGCCTTCTTATGGCATCATCAGCATAGCATAAGAAGAATGTGTAACTTTTGGAAACACAGGGTTGTCATACCCAACTGATATCCATAAACATTAAGGTGTCTACAAAATATCTCAACTAACAAACTAAAACAATGAGTAAAAAGGTCACACAGGAAAACCAATTGGTTAAAAAACACAAAAAGAAAAATCTAGCAAAGCTTACTGTGTGATACCTTAAACCTCTTGTATCAAAGGAAACATGGGATATATGCAAATTACCCTTTAATGCTATCAGGTATTTCAGCTAAATGGCAATTCTGAATGTTCATGACTTTTTCTTTTACTTTTAAGTCTATTTATGAACAATTTCGGGCCAATAAAGCCAAACCCTCTAGCTGTGGACATGCATGTTTCTGCCTTCTTATGGCATCATCAGCACAGCATAAGAGGAATGTTTGACTTTTGGAAACAATAGAATAAGTCATGGACATTCAGAATTGTGATTTAGCTGAAAGACCTGATATCCTTAAAGGGTAATTTGCATGTATCCCATGTTGCCTCTGATACAAGAGGTTTAAGGTATCACACAGTGGAAAGTCAAGCTTTGTTAGATTTTTCTTTTTATGTTTTTTAACCAATTGGATTTCCTGTGAGAACTACAGCTATAAGAGTTTGGTCATGTTACTTTGAGTGTACCACAAAACCTATGATAGGACATTTGTAGTTTTCTCTTTATTAATAATTTGCAGTTGGTCTAAAAGGCCACATTTTACGCTATGTGCATGACAATAACACAATGGTTTGGAGAATCTTTTATGTTGGCAAAGGGTGAGCTGTAATTGGATGTCTTTAGAAGCTGTGACTAGTCCACAAATAAACTCATTATTGACAGACCCCAGTAGACCCCATTCTGTGTTGTTGCTTCCTCACAAAAACTGTCTCCTGCACACAGCTGATCATTAATGTGCTTGGAAAACTGGCAGGGTCTGTGCACCCAGACATCTACGGCTATGGCTTACATCCAGCCTTGAGTGTTTTCCTACCACAGAAGTGGCATCACAAGACAAGTGATAGCACAGAACAAACACTGCTCTTTGGTCACCTGTAAACTTATGATATAAGCAAGATTAGCAAAAGGTTTATATGTCTTGATCCCAAAGTGTGAATATTGTTTTCCATCTATAGTTTCCTTTTCTTAGTCAAACTTTTTTATATCACTTTGAATATGAGTTAGAGATTTATAGCTCGTTCAAACTACACAAAGCACTATTGTGTTAGTTTTAGGAAATCCCTCTGCCTTATTGACATTCACTGCTTATGTGTTCTTTTAGCACCCTTACTTCCTAAGTCATTGCTTGAGGACTGCTTGGACACTCTTTAAATAGGATGCTATGAATTTTCAGTATTCTCTAAGGTCACAAAACAATATGACATAAGTACCTGTGAAATCAAAAAGTGAACTTAGCACAGACAATACAACATTCAAAATGGGATTTGTCATTTAGGGTAAGCTGCTTCCTGACTTTAGATCTGTTTAGGATCAAAAGATTTAATAATTTGAAATACATTTAGGGAGCAAGGACAGTGTAAATATTTTCCTTGCTAAAGCATAATTTCTTGGAGTTGCTTTACTTCCCTCAAAATTACTTCCATCAATCTAGCAAATGTATTTTTCTCTTATTGGGAATTAGAACTGGGCCCCCTCAAAAAAACATGCATACGTATGTACACATGCAGAAACACATACACACACAGATATATATATATATATATATATATATATATATGATTTCACTTCAGAATCCTGAAATATCACAATCCTGAATTTCATAATCCTGAAGCCCAAAATCCTGTAAATTCAAAATCCTGAAAACTCAAAATCCTGAATCCCAAAATACTGAAAATATACAGGGCACATAGAATGAACATATTCCAGTAAAGGACACACAGAAACACATACAAGACAAAGTATAACACTTTTCACCAAGTATGAGCAGAAGGGCTGTGCCCCCACACCCCCTGCTAATTAAATATATGAACTCCAAGATTGCACTCCACAGAAAAAAATGGCAAATATACCATTACATGTTCCATTAGTAATGTTCCCTTTTAACTTGCTATACTACAGCATAACTCATGATAGTGTAGTGAAGTGCAATCTTGGAGTTGATATATTTAAGTAGCAGGGGGTGTGGAGGTGCAGGGGGTCTTGTCCCCTGCTTATATTTGGTGGAATGTAATATGGTTTATGTT
Source organism: Protopterus annectens (assembly GCF_019279795.1). Classification (NCBI taxonomy): domain Eukaryota; kingdom Metazoa; phylum Chordata; order Ceratodontiformes; family Protopteridae; genus Protopterus; species Protopterus annectens. The sequence goes on from NC_056743.1 coordinate 1,324,957,043, forward strand.
GTCTATAGTCATTATATGTATCCTGTGCGTTTTCAGTGTTTTGGGATTCAGGATTTTGGTTGACAGGGAGTTTGGTTTAATATCTGTTTAATTGACCACATTTAGTCGATTTTACAGATGGTCAAAAAATGTGCAAGACTGACAATCACCAGGTAGGGGAATATTCCTTTTCCCTGGGGATTGTGTGATCTCAGAGTTAGTATATATAATTAGCAAGAGGTGTGGGGACACAGCTGCAAAAGACAGTGTTTTAAACTTGCATGCACTAAGGTTCTTCCATGGCACATGCATACTGGGTAGTCAAAGTTTCAGTTTTCAGAGTAGAGTGGTTTACCTTCAGAATGTCGACATTTGTGTATATATATATATATATATATATATATATATATATATATATGTGTGTGCACATCGGCATTGTGATAGTAAACCATAAATATATATATATATATATATATATATATATATATATATATATATATATGTGTGTGTGTGTGTGTACGGGAGCCGTTTATAATCTCGAAATATTGAAATGTCGAATTTCAGTATCTGGAGACTATAAACCCGAATGTTTAATATAGCGAAAGTTCATAATCGCGAATTCGAATATCTCAAATTCGCGGTTATGGCCTTATGCTACGTGATGTCCAGTTTTGTGTGTTTATGGTGCGTGGTGCTGTGTGTGGATCTAGGTGTTTTGTCAGGTAAGTGAGTGTTTTGTAAGGGATTTGAGTGGGGGTTACCGTGTGTTTGAGTGTGCTGATAATGTTTGATGTGTGTGTGTGTGTGAGGGACTGGAGAATGTGCGTGTGTGAGTTTGCTTTTTTTATCCTGTTTGTGCGATCTCGGAGTTAGTATATATAAGTAGTGGGGTGCAGGGGGGCTTTCCCCCCTGCTTATGTGTGTATGAGTTGTGTATGTGTGTAGTTTTTGTTTGTTTATGTTGTGATATGGGTGTTGTGGTGTATGTATGGTGTAGTGTATGTGGTTTGTTCGGTGTTTTGAATTTCGTGGTTTTGGGTTCAGGGTTTTGTAGTTTCGGTGTTTTGTGGATTCAGTTTCATAGTTTTGAGATACTGAAATTCGATGTTTCAGTATTTCGAAATTATGAAGTGAATCTATATATATATATATATATATATATATATATATATATATGTGTGTGTGTGTGTGTTGTGTGTGTTTGTGTGCATGTGTGTGTGTATATATGTGTGTGTATATATAAATATATATATATATATATATATATATATATATATATATATATATATATATATATATATACATATATATATATATATATATATATATATATTTATATATATGTGTGTGAGTAATATATATATATATATATATATATATATATATATATATATATATATATATATATATATATATATATATATATATATATATATATATATATATATATATATACATAACACCATGAGCAGTGGACAAAACTACCATCCACTCCCATTTTGTTTGTTTTTTCAAACCTTTATTAAATTATCACTTGTGACATAGGCACACTTACATTTATATAAAAGTAATCAAACTGTATTAACAAGTTAAAATTAACAGACATTATGCTTCACATATATTGCTATATATCATAAAACATAAGCAACTTTACATAAATTATTCAATTCCTGCCCCTTTTTTAAACAGGAAACATCTTTATTAAACCATTGATGACATAACACTGAATCCCTTACCATGGAAAGCACAGGAAACCTGTGCAACAGATTGTTTTTGTAGTGGTCAAGTCCTGGCACCCTCATATCTCTATATACACTGATTCTGAGATCACGCATTGGGGAAAAGGAGACTTCCTAATCCTTACTGGTACATGTTCCTGTTGTATTCTAGTTCTATTGATGTACCAAGTGAATGAACAAAATGCTTTGATTGCTTCATGTTAACCACCTGCAGGTCAGCCACCAGGATTACATTCATATAAATCTCATTGCAAACTAATTTATCAGAAAACTTAAATATATGGATCTGGAAATTTGGCCTGTTCCTTGTTGTGAGCAGAATAGCTGAGAAACGCAGGAAGGTACTGAGTGATGTGTTTCTTCTTTTTTGCAGCGGAAGACACATTGAGGATATTTATTATTTCTGCTTTTCAAGATGAGGCAAAACACACAAAAGCTGCAGTGAGGGAGAACTTCAGGAATATTTGTTAGCCTAGAAAATGTGCCATTTATTTGTCATTTATTTTTACTAAGCTAACGAGTCGAGCAAAAAACTATCATTTTGGTGGTGATTTTCATGCTTCATTGATAGGAACTTGGTTTGCAGTATCACGATTATCAAACAAGGGGCTGGGTTTCTTAGAGATGCAGACATGATGTTTTGAAAAAGATGTCGATGTATGCAGAGTAAGTGACATTACAAATGCACAATTAAACAAATTAACTGAGAGAATGGAAGTAAGATAAAATATAAATCAATAATAATGACAATATGAAACATAAAGTAGGAATGTATTTTATCATGACAGCAAAATGGAAGTATGGCATTGCTGAAATTCAAATCTCCAGTACTAGGTGTGAAAAGATAAAATGATCAGCATTTAATCAGCTTTGTTGAAGCCAAAGTTGAAAGAACCATTTTGCAAACATGTTAAAAAACTTGGGTTAAAATGAATTTATATGTTACTGAGTCAAAACAAAACAAAGAGCAATTTCTACAAATAGTTTGGATTACCACTGTAAAATGAAAAGAGATTATGTTGTGACATCAAATAAAGTGGTATCCCAGTAAGTTAACTGGTCTGACTGGCAAAAGAAATTAAGAATAAATAATGTCTTTAAATTATACACAGGACCAGTGTGCAATATTATATCAGAAAATATTTTGAGATGATTGTCTCTGTTGAAGTGACACCTCAACCCAGTGTGCAAAAATATGGGAAAAAGGGGTTGTGGATGGATGGATGGATGGATGGATGGACTGATGGGTGAAGGCACTGAAATGAAGATACCATTGGTACTGATAATGTAGTCAGGACAGCAAGTAAAGTCATGGCTTCAAAAGCTATTGAACTGTGAATATACAAGTAAAATAATGTATAAGAGTCTTTGCTTGTTGTAAGAATGAACTACAAAGTTAATTTGCCTACAGTTTACAGGGTCTATATCATATATTTGAAAATCCAAGATGTCAAACACCATATGTTCGAACTTGGAATTTTGAATATTGAAAACATCAAATGCTCAGAATAGCAAATTTCTTTCCCAGGGAAAAATTTGCTGTTCTGAGAAACATACACACAACACAAGCACACCAAAATAAATAAACCACACATACAGTTAACAAAACCCAACCCCACAGTAAACCACACATACATTACTAACTATCCACTTACCTTAACCCGCACCCTAACCCTAAGGTCCGGAACTATCGCACACATACCCTACGAAACTATATACAAACAAAGCAATAAATACACACACATATAGAGTTAAAAAAACACAATCCTACACTACACCATACATGCATTACTAGCTATCCACTCACCTTAACCCACACTCTAACCCTAAGGTCCGTAACTCTCGCACCACAGTGGAGGAAATAGTGAAGCCATGGAACCGCCCACTGAAATTTTGCCCTAGGTAAGATTTCGATGTTCTGGGGCTTCGCTATTTTCAACATTCGATGGTTTGGGTTTGACGTTTTGATATGTGGTGTTTTCTGTGTTTGGAATTTTTATATAGACCCCAATTTACAGGCATTGACTTGTAAGAAGTTGGGAAATAACCACAGTGTACACATCACAACCACAGGCACTATAGGGTGGACAACGTTTTAGTCAAAATTCAAAAGCGTTGAGGGGACAGGTGCAGACTATCCTTGATGAAGCATTATGGTCTGTCAACCATATCCTGCCAAGTTGACAAATATTGCACTTGCTTTGAATGACACCAAAAACTAAGTCAAGTAGTAAAATCAATTACTTTTTGATCATATTGTGTCACCATCCTTGAAGAAGGTAGAATGCTGCTCACTGCTAGGTTCATACTGGACTGGGACACATAGTCTGAGAGCTCCATCATGTCTCACTTTATAAAGGTACATCTCAGGTAATTTAGTCCTACATGGACTATGACTGAGTCATACTGGTCCTTGTTTTTCAATGACCTGAATACATGTATGATCTAGCAGATCTTGGCCCCTGATGGACAGCTGTCCATAACCCTCTCTTTGCCTAGCCTGGTGAGTGTAATATCAGTGTGCCTCACTGCGGATTCTCCTATGACCAAAATAAAATATTGGATTGTGGAGGGGGGGTATGCCTTATGGGGTTAGGACTAAAGATACTGTGAGTTGAGGTTGAGACTTTTGTGGTAAATGTTGCTTTCATTTTCGTTGTTTTGGAAATGGAGTTTTTTTTTAATAAATATAAAATTTCAGTGGTGTACTGACACTAAGTTAAAATGTAATTACAGAAAAAAGCTACAGTGAGAGAAGGGTGGGAAAAAGAAGATGTGAAGTTGTTCTATCTCTCCATTCATTTTTTATTGATGTGTTCAGAGATGATCCTCGGCTCCGACTCGCCAACTGCAAAAGCTCAAGGTCTTCAACCAGCTCGAGGCCAGCTCCCTATCCCATGATGCACCCTGATCTTCCCTCAGATCCAGTTTGATGCATGACTATTTAGTAGTATAAATATGCCACTCAGAGAGTTGGATAAGAGACAAAGCACCCTATATGGACCTCAAGTAAACTGGATGGGGGTTGGAGGGTGGGACGTAAGAATGAAGTCGAGATAAACAACTCACATGGAACGTTATGGTGAGTACATAACTTCAATATGTGAAGTTGTTCTATCTCACCGTTCATTCTTTACTGATGGGTAGTGTCCCAAGCACCATCTTCTCAGGTGGCTCACGGGAGTATATTCCTCAGAACTGTAGAACCAAAGGAAGTCCTGTCCCTGGAGGCCTTGTCTACTTTGTAATGAGTGATAAAGGTATGAGGTGTTGACCTGGTAGCTGCTGCACAAATAGAGTCTAATGGTAACCTCGTAGAAAAAGCTAATGAGGTTGAAATAGCTCTAGTAGAGTGGGCCTTTACTTTTTGTTGCAAAGGGGGCATTTTGTGAATTATAAATGAAGGAAATGCAATCTGATAGCCATCTTGACAAGGTTAATTTTGCCACTGAGGCACCCTTCTTTGACTCTGAAAAGGAAACAAAGAGTTGATCCGTTGAACTGAATTGTTTCGTTCTGTCTAGGTAAAGTTGGAGTTGTCTATGAACATTGAGTTTGTGCAGCATGTTTTCCATCCTATTTGTGTATTGGGGAAAGAAAACTGGCAACTCAATAGACTGGTTAAGATTTGCCTCTGAACAAACTTTGGGTAAGAAGGATGGATTAGTTTTGAGTGAAACTCTGTCATTATGGAAAATCAGATAAGGAGGTTTGATGGTTAAGGCTTGCAGCTCAGAAATCCGCTGAGCAGAAGTAATGGCTATCAGAAAAATAGTCTTCCATGAAAGGAATTTCAAAGAACAGGACCAGGCTGGTTCGAAGGAGGTAGTATGATTTTGGATAGAACAAAATTTAGATTCCATGGCATGACTGGAGCTCTGATTGGTGGCCTCAAATGAATGGCACCTTTAAGAAAGGCTTTAGCAAGTTGATGCAACATGACATTGGAGCCTTGGAAACCAAAATGAAAGTTTGATATCACTGCTAATTGAACTCTAATGGTAGCTGCAGCAGCTCCTTTGTTGAAAAGTTTAGTTAGGAATTCCAATATAGAAGAGATCAGAGCTAGATAAGGATCAACATCATTCTGAGAGGCCCATAAAGAAAATCTCTTCCATTTGCTAAGATATAACTTTCTGGTAGATGATTTATGAGAGGATGTTATAATATGTTGGGCCTCAGTTGAGAGGTTGTAAATCCTGGCTATTGTGGGAATTGGAGCAGCCAAGCTGTCATTTTGAGGGAATGAAGGGAAGGATGAAGAGCCCCTGATGAATGGGTCAACAGATCTGGAAGTTGGTCCAGGATCCAGGGTTTTTCCAAAAGATGAGGTTGGAGGAAGTGAAACCAAATTTGCAGAGGCCAGTAAGGGGTTGTTAGTATCATGGTCCTTCTCAAAAGTTTTCCTTTCTGTAATACCTTGGGAATCAGAGGGAGGGGAGAAAGCACATAAAGGAGAACCCAGGGGCCGATTGTGCACCAGAGCATCTCTTGGGGCTTCCCCCAGTTGGGGAATTAGGGCAAAGTAGCTGCTGCATTTTGTGATTGTTGGGGTGGCAAAAAGATTGCAGCAAGGCTGGCCACACCTGTGGAAAATCCTTTCTGCTACTTGTTGCTTTAGAGACCACTCGTGAGGCAGTAAGATTGCCCTGCTCAGTTTGTCTGCTATCACACTGTATTTCCCCGGGATGTGCATTGCTAACAGAAACACTGAGAGGAGATTTCCCACTGCCATACTCTCATGGCCTTTTGACACAGGGGGTAAGATTTGGTTCCTCCTCGTTTGTTGATGTACCAGACCACTGACATGTTGTCCGTCTGAATTGCAATTGTGCCCAGAGGTAGAGAGTCTTGAAAAGACTGCAACGCTAGAAGTACCACTCTCATCTCCAGGACATTTATTTGCAGATGATCCTTGTGTTTCTTCCACATGCCTTGGGCTGTTCTTCCCTGAAAATGCCACCCCCACCCAATCAAGGGAGTGTCCATGGTCACTGTGGCTATGGGATTGGGTCGAACGAATGGACGTCCCTGAGATACATGTTGAGATGTCAGCCACCATTGAAGGTCCTTCTTGCATGCATTCATTATGACAATTTGATGTGACACTGGAAGTTCCTGAAAGGACTATTGAGAGAATAGGAGCCATTGTAGAATTCACATATGCATTCATGCAAGGAGAATGGCAATGATTGCTGCTGCCATCAATCCTAGCAATTTGAGTACCATTGAGACTGGGGCTTATTTTCCCGAAGCAGGTCTGATACTTGTTCTTGTAAGCAAGAAATTCTTTCTAGAGGTAGATTTAATGTCATAGAAGCTGTGTTTAGTTTTGCTCCTATGAAGATGGTCTGTTGCGATGGTGATAAGGCAGATTTTTCTGAGTTGATGGTAATCCCCAATTAACTACACAAGTGTAAGGTTGTGTCCCTCGCATGAAGAAGTTGATGCTTTGTGGTGGCAGTGAGGAGCCAGTCGTATAGATATGGAAACACCTAGAATCCCAACTGTCTCAGGTGAGCGGTGACTACTACCATACATTTGGTGAACACTCGGGGCTGTAGTGAGATCAAATGGCAGAGCGCAAAATTGATAATGGCTGGCTCCCAGCCAAAAGCATAGATGATCCCTGGATGGTCTGTCCATCTTTATGTGGTAGTAAGCATCCTGAAGATCTATAGAGCACATCCAATTGTCTTTCCCCAGAAAGGGAAGTATTGACTGAAGCATGACCACCTGGAACTTCATCTTTTTCATTGACTTGTTTAGTCTGCTTAGGTGCAGAATAGGTCTCCAGTCCCCTATTTTCTTTGGAACTAAAAAGAACCTTGAGTAAGTTCCAGATCCTCTTTGGTCTGCTGGGACTGGCTGGATGACTCTTTTGTCCAGCAACCTTTGGACCTCTAAGGCTGCTAGGTCCCTGTGATTGGGTGGAACGTCTGGGATTTTCTTTACTAGAGGGGGTGGAGTGGCAAAGGCAATAGAGTATCCTCTGGACATTATACTTTGTACCCAGCTGTCTTTTGTTATTTTTAGCCAGGCGTTTAGGTACAAAGATAGGCATCCCCCAACTGCCTCCAGAGATGGACAGTCAGGCCTCCTCTCAGGAGCGCTGATAGGGCTTGCTAAAGAACTGGTCTCTGTCACCCTGGTTCTGCGGACCCCCCCCCCCGCCATGTGAACAGCATCTTCCATTATTACCCCCTCCTCTGCTTTTAGAGGGGATGTCACCACGAGTGTTTTGGAAAGATCCTTGAGACTTACAGAACTATATCTTTCCACCTCCCCTCCCTTTGGGGTAAGGTCTGTTCGGGGTAGAAAAACATACACCAACGGCAGACAAGGTCTTTCCATCTTTTTCACTCCTGGTAAGAGTTTCCTTTACCTTAGGTCCGAAAAGGGATGAACCATCAAAGGGGGTGTTAATGAAGGAAGACTTAAAGGGTTCCACAAAGGAACATAAGTGCATCCAGGAATGTCTCCTGAGAGCAATTCCTGTACCCGCTGCCCTGCTCATACCATCAGCTGCATAAGACAACAGGTGCTTGGAAGAGTTCACTATTGAATTAAGAGTGGAGAGCTGGGAAGTTACCTTGTCCGAAACTCCCGCAGCTACTGAACCCTATAGGGTGTTTCCTAGTTCATTCAGGAGATCCCTTTGTAACCTAGAAAAATTTGTGAGGTAGTTCAGAGATCGAAGAATGAAGGCCGCTAAACTGAACATACACTTCCCGTATCTGTCCATAATCCTAGATTCCCTATTAGGAGGATGAACAGATGAAGAAGTCTCCGATAATTCCTTCATGGTGGTTGCCGCCACCACCATAGCATCAACAGGCAATCCTTTGGTAAGATAAAGTCTGTCTTGTGGGCTAGTAATAAATTTGTTAGGCTTCCTAGGGACAGGCTGTGTGGTATCTGGGGACTCCCATGCCCTTTGAGTGAATAATTACAGCAACTCATCAAAGGGTGGAGACACCCAAGAGGTGGAGGGTTGAGATCCAAAAGCCTTCAGTAGAACTGACTCATCATCAGAAGGGTTGAGGGATTTCCAGCCACCCCTCTGTTTAAGAATCTCTAAGATATATGCAAAGGAGATATCTTCTGAGGGAGACCATGGGGATTCTTCTGACTCATCCCAGTCAGTATCCGAAGTGGCTGATGCCTGTGGGGAGTCCAAATGCTTCCTCTTGCAGAGTCTCTTCTAGGCACTTCTTCAGTGGGGGCTTCTGGAGAGATCTTGGAAGAACATGGCTCACCCAATGGAGTTTTCTGAGGCTCAAGATCTCTAGTCTTCAATGGAGCATGTGATGAAGAGGCAGACACTGGTGCTTTCAGGGAGAGAGCTGCTCGAACTGATGAAGTGGTTGTTGGGGTGGACAAAGCCCTCCTCATAGCCTCGAAGGCCCCTCGGTCCTGATGAGAAGAATCCCTCGGATTCAAAAACCAATGGAAATCATCTGCACTGGTACAGAGGGCTCTGAGCCAGAGGTCAGGGTCAAGCTCACTTGAGCCGAATCCCTGAGAGGTAAAGTCAGCACCAACAAGTCAGTCCAACTGTCCTCCCCGGACCTGACTGGTGATTGTCGGCCCCGAGATTCCTCATTTGGTGCTGAGTGTATCAGGGCAGTTGGGGCTGAAAAACCTATAGAATGTGTCAGAGCCGAAGGGTCCACGATCATCAGTTCCATGGTCTCTGGCTCTGAAAAATCCATGCAAGTTGGAGGAGGAACAGAAGGTGTAGGAGGAACTAAGATTGGCTCCAAAGCCCCCTGGGTCAGTGCCGATAAAATTTTTGCTAGCACTGGTATCTGTAGGAGCTTCTTCACCACATGGTCCACATCCAAATCAGATAGTCTACTTGAGGCCCATGAGGAATGTGACAAAGCCACAGATTGCAGTATTGGGGACTTTAAAGTAGGAGATACCAGCTCCAAGGTCAGGAACCAGATCCTAACCATAACGATAGTCAGTTCCGAAGGCTGTGGAACCGATGTTGATGCTTTACTGGAAGCTGACTTTGATGTAGATGGAGATTTTGTCAGCTCTGTCTTCTTTGAGTGTTTGTTTGACTTATCCAATGATTCCTGAAATAAGGATTTAAGCAAACCTTTGTCCATCAACTTTCTCTTTCTCTCATGCAACACTCTTGAGCTGAAGGAATGGCATATAGAACAGCTTCTTGCAGGTGAACCTCACCCAAGCAGTAAACACATTCAATATGTCCATCAGTTAATGACATCTTTTGCCCACATCTAGGGCATTTCTTGAAGCTAGACTTGGCTTTCTCTTTTTCCTGGTGCGACATCTTCCACAACAGCAATAAGATTTACACAACAACTATTCAAGCCTTGTAAGGGGAAAGGCTTTAACAAATCAGTACACACAGAAATTATTTATACACCCTGTATAAAAAGAAGGGCTGCAATTGCACTCTAACACACCACACACAGTATACTAACACTAATAAAGAAGTAGAAACAAATGGTCTACAAACACGGCCACTAACTTTACTATAGAAGAAGTAAAGGTAACTATATGCCCTGTAAAAAAAGAAGGGCTAAACAACACACTCCAATAGGGAAGAAACTCTGTGCCCTATGAAAATTAAGGGCTATAAACTATTAACCACACTAAAAACTATGCTAGAATATATATATAACTATATGCCCGACGAAAGAGCTAACACACTTTTAGCTAAAGAGTAAAGAGAACTAAAGGGCCTAAAAACGTGGCCACTAATTCCTCTGCAATTAAGTTAATTCAAGAGAGATAGGGAGAATAGAAGGCCTAACAAAAAAAACGGCCTTAAAAGATTAATTATCTAATTTAAATAGTCAAATATCTAACTATAAGAACAAGCTACACACTCTAACTAGTATATCAATGCTAAATGATTAAATTTTTGCTAAAATTATAGCTATAATATTTAAACAAGAAAAGTTAATCACTGGCCAGAGCTGGTGAACATCCGATCAAGTTGCAGTGGCAATGAGATCTGGGGGTGGGGGGAATCAGGTTGCATCATGGAATACAGAGTTGTCCTCGAGTTGTTTGAAGACCTTGAGCTTTTGCAGCCGAGGATTGGCTCCGAACCCATCAGTACAGAATAAATGTCGACATAGAACAACTTCACTTCAATCAAACATACAATGCTTCACACACTGCAGTCAGCTAGCCAAACTAGATTACCAGTCTTGCACTCTGCATAGAAATGAGCAGTGAAACTTCTCTGTATAGTAGGGTGTATGAAAATATTAGTACATGACATCGAACTGCAAGCTTTGCAAGCTCTACAGGGAAATGTACCCTTTCTGCTTGACTTACGACTAAATTTCTTCTGAGGGCCATAACATAATTGTCTCTTGAGTGAAAAGTTGGTTTTAAAGACTAATCTAGGTTTATTACTATTTCTCTGATTCTGTCATCAGAGAGAAGAATCAGCCAGTTTCTTCCAATAATATGACAGAAATATTGATGTTACTACTATAAGTCATTTCTGTCGGTAAAACCAACAGACTTTTAAAGGATTGTGTACTAAAGTACCTCAGTGATATTAGATGTAAGAATGTTTCAAATGCTTTGTATAAACATGTCCAAGATAACAGAGGCCATTATTTTATTTTTGTGGTGCTGGAAATTGTCACTGTTAATCCAAGAGATGGCAAACTTATTAACAAACTGAACTAGCTGAAATGAAGTGGATAGCTTGTTTGCAAGCTGACAAATACCTTGGCTTAAATGGGAATATTCCCTTAAAACTGTCCTTGAAAGCAAGGCCATTAAGTCACTGATTTTGTATACTGCTTCCTTTTGTGATTGTGTGTTTTTGGTTTAAAAATATTCTGTTACTTCCTGTTTGTTAGATCTGAAGAAGCGTGTTTTTATTTTATTAAAGTGTTTGTTATTAGTCATGGTGGTTGGATTACTCTTTTTTGTCCGGATACTCTTTGTGGTTTTAGACCAACCTTTGGTTGCCTGCATATCTTTTTTCTTGCTTATAAGAGATAAAATGTAGGTGCCCTCTTCACCTTAATGATCTCCATTTTGCATGCTACCCAAAAGACACAAATAGCAATGTTTTTTGGCTTTTCCCGGTTAGGGGTCGTCACAGTGGATCACCAGTCCACAGAGTGGTTGGCAGTATAGCTTTCACAGTGTTGAGTTGCCAGTCTGGTGCCCAATCTTCACAGAAGGCACATACACATGCACACACCCACCTACATGTCTTTAGAGCTCACTCAACTGCAGGGAGGACATGCAGACTCCAGCCGAGAATTGGACGGGAGAACCCCTTGCTGTGAGGTGACAACGCTAACCGCTGTACCACCATGACCGTCACCCAAAAGACACAAATACAATACTAAATTTAGGATTAAATCTGTAGCGGAACCCTAGTATAAACAAACAATAATAAGTGAAAGACACTCACAGCCCAAAAACAATTGGTAGATTAAGTGCACCTTGGGATCTGCCAGTTTTCAAACCATGTACCCCACCGCCACACACACACACAGACACACACACACAGACACACACACACACACACACACACACACACACACACACACACACACACACACACACACACACACACACACACACACTACTTTTTTTTTTCTTTTTTGAGGAACATATAATTCACAGGTTCCTTTGGATACACTTTCCTGATTTAAGGCCATGCAAGCTTCTATCATTTTAATCAAGCAATATAACAAGTTTTGAAGCAACATGCATTTTTTGAATATGAGTATTTAAATATGTACACACACTGCAACCCCCCCAACACACAGACTGACGGACATCACACACACAACAATTTTTAAATACTATGCTAGCACAATTAAAAAGTTAAAAGGACAAAAGGTTTTACATCAACATGTGTTTTGCTGTCTGAATAGTAAAAAAATATTGCTTCCCCAACACAAAGACATCCACACACACACACACACACACACATATATATATATATATATATATATATATATATATATATATATATATACATATATATATATATATATATATATATATACACACACACACACACACACACACACACACACACACACACACACACACACACACACACACACACACACACACACACACACACACACACACACACACACACACACACACACACACTTTTTAATTCCACCTCTAATTTCTTACAAAGTTAAGAGAATATTTTCTGAGCAACAAGAATTTAATTATGGATAAGCACAATGCAAATCCCAAGATGGACAGACAGATGGACAGACATGCACAGAAACACGCACTTCAATTTTAAATATTACTCTAGTTCAATTATAAATCTGCTAGAACAGGATTTTCATCAACATGCATTTTCTGAACAAGAAATATAAAACACTAATGCTTGGCATTACTGACTGATTGTAATTTTCACTTATTTACCAGAAAATCAAACATTTTATGAGGGACAGGGCAAAAATATGAACAAAATCCAAAGATCCTGCAAATTCAGGGGCAGCTGACATAGTTAAGTGTTTAGTGCTCCAGCCCCTACCCCAGCTAACAAATAAGATAAATAAAAATAAACAGCTTCAAATAACAATGAGGTTATGCTGACCTGCATAAGTCTCAAGTTGTTTGCTCAAGAATTCTCTGGAAATCCAGTGCCTAATTCTGTTGTGCATGCTCAACATACAGCTTTTCACTCATGGTGAGGCACAATCTGAAAATACTTTACTTTTTACTATACAGTTAAAAATGCATACAATGAGTTAGCAGCTCTGAACATAACAATATTTTAAAACTTGCAGAACTCTAGCTAGAGTCTGGCCATTATAATGGGTTGCTGTACTGTCTGCCATGGGCACCCTGGCATTGTAGGCTCCGAGTAGCTGTCCATATTGTTATCTGTCTACCCAAAGAAGAAAATTTAATACCTCATCATTTAGAGGTGAACTAAGAAAGATCAACGAAGAATTCAGAAACAAAATCAAGTCCTCCAAAAGCAAGTATGAATTGAAAATTGCCTCCATTAAGGACAACCACGAAGCCTTCTTCAGCTTTGCCAGAAACTTAATGCCCAATAATGCCCAGAACTAATTCACAACATTTACTTGTCCTCAGAGAACATAGCCAACATATTAGTGGATCAAGTCAGCTCTAACGTTACTCCATCTCCCCTAAATTTCCCCTACTTATTAGTACACCCACACCACCCCCTCTAATCACCTCAGGGCAGGTAAAAAATGCTCTTTCCAGCGACAGTAACACTTGCTCCTTGGGTCTTGATAATGTGCCCAGCTACCATCTTGTTAGCACCAGACATTGTTTGAGAGACTCACTGCTAAACCTATTTAACCTCAGCCACTCTGCTGGATTCAGTCTCATTCTCTCCACTGGATTCATGCCGGAGGATCGGAGAACTGTGATAGTCATCCCGCTCCACAAGGAGTGATCTCCTACTGATTTAGGAAACTACAGACCCATAATCCTTACCAGCCTTATCCGGAAAGCAAAGGAACTTATCATTAAGGAACTTATTAACAAGGGCATAGGCAGACTGCAGGCCATGGATGCAAGCCAGCTTGGGTTTGTTGAAAAAGAGATCCTGAACCTTGGGCAAATCATTTCACTCTGCCTATATGGAAATGGCCAAGGCCTTTGATACCATTCCACTTTCTGGCATTATTGACAAGCTAATCAAATTAAATGTAAGCCCCTAAGTTAACTATTGGATAGCAAACTGGCTAATTGGCAGAACCCAGTCTATAAGTGTGGGAGGTATGCAATCTTCAAAAAGAGTAATTACCAACTGTGTCCCTCACAGATTGGTCCTAGGACCACATCTGTTTAGTATTTGCTTCTCTGATGTCAAGGCTGATATCAAGGTCCTTTGGCTGACCAAGTCTGCAGATGACTGAAAGCTTGGAACTATAATTAACTCTCATTCTCATGTCCAGATTTTTCAGAAGGGACTAAGTGGTTTCTGGACCACAGCCTAAAACTAAATGCCCAGAAATACAGCATTGTGTAGTAAGACAAAACTGGGCAAACATGCACATACCACATAGGTGACACACCTTTGACATTTGACTCAGCTATTAGAGACCTGAACTACCCTTGTATCACCATTTATCCACTGCTGTTAGGAAATCTTTTTATCTTGCCACACAAATCACTTGGGGTATTTCTTCCAGATCTGAAAGGAAGTTGTCATCTGCCTCCTTTCTTCCCTCATCAGAAACATATCAGGGAATAATGGCCCATTTGGTATATACTCGTCTAAGCATATGAATCAGCTTAAGAGGTCACAGTCTTTACAAAGATAACCAAAGGCATGTCTCCCTTGAATTACCCAGACTCTCTAAAACTGCTTGGTCTCTTTTTGGTTTCCTACCACTTCTTGCATGGTGATCTATGTCTAGCTTGAAGACCCTTGAAGGATTCAGTCCTATTTGACCTCATATACATCTGCAAAACTAATAACATACTCAAAACATGCACAAGAGATCTTAACTTTCACCAAGACATTAAATGGGACCTGTTGGTGAGATAGATATATATCCCAGAAAATACCTCTTTTGTGGAATAGACTTCCACTGGATATAAAACAAATAGCTCATTGACCCTCTTTAAGCATAAACCAGATGAATGGATGGGCAATCATAAATGCACCCCAGATCTGGACCCTCAAGCCCTCATAGAAAGGGGTTGGAATTAAGTATAGATTAGTCACGTCAATGTGTACCTATGATTTGAGGTATTTAGTATTGAACTATGAACCTATGAACCTATAAGGCTATAGTCCCCATCAGATCAGAAAATGGATGCTTGGGAGAATGCATAAGCCTTATTGTGGAGTAGTGAAATACAAAGAAAGACCTAGAGATATAATTTCTTAGAATGGAATGTCATAATATATATAGCAAGTGGTACAAAGTTGCAATGTGTACAACTCATTTAAGAGTAATAATTGAGATAGAAAATGCTAGACAGACCTATACCAGGGAGTCTTCATTTGTTTTCTGTGCAACCATGAGCAAGTTATTTTACCAAGCACTGCTTAAACATATGTTTAGCTTGATAAAGTGTGGGTGAGCATTTTGTTTTGGTTGGTATTGTGTTTAGTACAATAAAGTTATTGTTTGCTTAGTTCCTGGCATTCATTTTAGACTTGAGAAATAAGCAATGTCCAAGGCAGATTGCATTTCACATCTTTTTAATTATTTAGCTTTACCACAATCAACATGGTAGTGGGTTACACTGTAGCAGCAACTTTAAAGTCCCTGAATTATTTTCATTATTAACTACCTTCAGAGAATTTACATATGGCCTCTTATATGCAGCTAGTAAATCAATAATTTCAGAGTGTTTTTGCTGTCACAGTCAGGCAATATACTTTATTTACACCTGGAGTCTCATTGACCTCAGTGTGAAAGGCCGGATAAAATTAATGTGCAGTATATATATACTAAATTCTCAATATGTTAGAAGTAAGAATCTTTTATATTCAACCACATAATATTTTCACTTTTAAAATGTCATGGCTACAATGCTATGCTTTCATTTAGCTAAATCAGTTTTCTCAAATTCAACACTGAGCTGCATGGAAACACTTGGGGGTAAAATAGTACTCTTAGATGCATTCTGTAGCTCATCAACCTGTTGTTACTACCTTA
This sequence comes from Protopterus annectens, assembly GCF_019279795.1. Lineage (NCBI taxonomy): Eukaryota > Metazoa > Chordata > Ceratodontiformes > Protopteridae > Protopterus > Protopterus annectens. The sequence goes on from NC_056743.1 coordinate 1,324,973,415, forward strand.
CAGTGTCATAATGAAATCTGAAAGGAATACTGAGATATACAATTTTACAGAGAGGCAACAGAGACTTTGGTATATATATATATATATATATATATATATATATATATATATATATATATATATATATGCCTTTACTGTCACAGTTTGACATTTTGCTTTAAATCATTGTTGTTATGCTAAACATCTTCTTCTTAGTACACAGAGTACAAACATGGCCTAGAATATGTTTCCACAGAGTTGTCATTCGAAAAGTCCTATGTATTTTCCAGATTTCTTCATTTGCAACATTCCATACCTAACAACCAAAATGTTTGAGCAACTGATGAGCATTGTGAACTATACAATAGTGTTACACTGAAACTCCTAAGGCCAGAATATTAGTTGTAACTGTTGTTTATATCTTATGATGTTTTTCTTCCTGAAAGTTTCATAATTAAGTATTAAGGTTGAACAGAGATATGGCCTTTTGTAGATAGCTACTGCATCAGCATATTTAGAGATGTTCACTGCCCCAGTCATATATAATGCATTATATCTGGTCTGCATTAGTGCTGTTTTGAAATGGTCTAAAATACTTCTCATATATGTTGTCATTTGATCATAAGTAAAAACCATATGTATTTCACCAAAAAATGATAGATATGTTTTTTTCAATTGCATTATGCTGTGGCTAGAATGTCATGCATTCAAGTGGCTAAAGTTGTGGGGTCAAATTCAGAGATGTTCTGAAAGCCCCAAGGCTAGAATTACAGTATAACAATTTTAAGCAGACTACCCTATATTATTGCCTGAAAGTTTTATAAAATTAAATGTTAAAAGGGGACAGAGATGTAGCCTTTCAATGACAGGTCACATTGGCTTTAGTTCATGTCTTTACTGTCACTGTCAAACATTTTTATTATACTCAGTTTTCATTGTAGGTACTATGCTGAACTTCTGTTCAGCATTCTGAGTACAATAACAGTCCAAAGTACTTCTTTATTAACTGATTACATTATAATTAAAATAATCGATATTTTAACTGATTTTTAATTTGCAACATACCATTTGAGCAACAAATGTAGAAGTATCACATTTTTGTCTAGTACTGTGCTGAAACCCCTAAGAGTAGGCTACAATTCCAACATGCTGTAGCTGATCATCTTATTGTTACTCTCTGAAAGTTTTATAATGAAATCACAATGGAGGACTGAGATAAGTCTTTTTACAAATAGTCATCTCATCAATATGTTTAGTGGTGTTCACCACTGCAGTTTGACATTTTACATTATACCTAGTTTGGATTGAGACTGCTGCTTTAAATTTCTTTTCAAAGGGACAAAAACAGTGAAGGCCTAGAATACTTATGTACTGAGTTGCCATTTGCTCAGATGCAAAAATTCAACAATACACTTTTGTTTGGTTGCAACATGCTATGCTACATTTCTACAATTACATGCTTTACAAGTAGCTAGAACTATTGTGTCAAACTCAAAGGTGGGCTACAGTGGAAGCTTAGATATGAGGGATTGCAGTTATATGTGAGTTCTGTATCAGAGCACCCTGCTGTCATTACTCGAAAACCTCCTAGTTAAATCTCAAACTGGGCATAGATATAGCTTTTCCAAGATGTGCCGGGCAGCTTCAGTTCATATCTCCTTTACTGCCACAGTCTGGCATTCTGCATTGCATTCAGTTTTTACTGTGCATGCTCTGGTGAAATTCTGCTCAGTATACTGAGCATAGTAGTGGCCTAAAATAAATCTTTACTGAGTTTTCATTACATCAGAAGTAAATATATTATGTTTTTCTCCTGAATGCAGACTTTTTTGTCAATGGATGTACAACCCCCTCCCCTAGATTAGACACATGAGAAGTAAATGTTACTGTAAGAAGATAAGGTTATGTATGTCTATTTACAGATGGAAAAACAGCTAAGTGCATTTTGCAGATGAGGCTGACAACACAGTATTCTGTGAATTTTGCTGTAATACTTCATACAGTTACAGACAAATTGCCATGTATTTCTTGATACCATAAGTAATCTTAAATAGTCAATTTGTTTCCCCATCATAAAAATGTATGTTTTTGCATTTTTTCAAGCTGACACACACACACACACACACACACACACACACACACACACACACACACACACACACACACACACACACACATTAACACTGGTATGTTCTTGTGAAATGAGAATTTTTGAAACTTCAGTGAATGTTTCTGGTAGGAAGTGTACACTGAATGTATCTGCATTCTGCACTTATATTAGCAATTTCTTTAGGGTTGGCTTGAGTAATACCATTATGAATTAATTCAGAATGTTGCCAATTGTTATTTATTAATTGTCTGGTGTATTTAAAGAAGTATTTGTAATTGTCCTTGGATTTGGGCACTACTTTTAATGCCTCCCTTATGATACCCTTCAGATTTTTGCTGATGTATTTTCTTTAATATGGGTAGATTTTGATTTATTATAGGTCTTAATTTGTTTATTTTATTCTATAACTTATTAAAGCTGGAATTCCACTGAGGTAGATTTTTTTATGTTTCTCAATATATTTAGTTCTGACTGTGGCTACTTGCTTTATGCTGCTTGTTAGACTGAAGTAAAATTCATTGGTATAAGTGAAGATGAAACTACATGGGGGTTAGAAGTCTTGTAGGTGAATTTTCACAGCTCATCAGATAGTTTAAATATTTTTATCTTTTTATGTCATTAAACCTGGATGATGCATCCAGACATTTCTCTAGCATCTTCCTTTTGATACCTGTATGCATCTAATATTGGTTGTTTTTATTTTCATTAAAAATTCCAACACAATGGCACATAAAAGTTATTGAAAATTTTCATCATCAAGCTTTCATGTTATAGAGCATAACTGCAATGCCACATGACCTCAATTGCAAGTAAAGTGACAGTAAATGTTCATATACTATTTATTTACAGTGTAATTATTTTCATGGTTATTATATATCTCATCTAGTTATTATATATATCATCAACCAAGTTACATAAACAGAACTGCTTAGCCTCATATGAAGGCTCACTGCTGTGTGAACAAAATGTTGCTGACTGTACATGTTGAGCTTGGATGGTTACTGAGATGTTCAAAGTTTTTATAAATCCTTACAAACATATTGACTGTATTTATTGTAACTCATAAATGCAGTTTAAGATGTAGACTCTAATACACATAACCACTACAAAGACTGTTTTCTGCTGAACATTTTACTTTTTATACATTTTTAGTAACACTTATGGATCTATTGTTGACTTTCATTTGGTATGTGAGGGCACAACTTGATTTTGTCAAAAGGCTCAGGATGCAACCAAGGGAGGTTAGACTACAAACCTCCAGAATGCCATTGGTGGGAATGAGTTAAAGTCCTTGAATTCATGGGTATTTGTTGGAGTGGGTTTATATCTCCTAGAAGGAGAAGATTATTTGTGATTGGACATGATCAGAGATGAGGATACTATAGAAGTAGTGCTAGAATCTGCAGTGTTAGTGAGGAAGAGATCTTGAAAAATTTAAACTTTAGTTGGCTGGTTAACTAATGGTACGAGAGAGTTAGTAATTTCCTAAATCTAGAAATCTTTGGTTACCCAAACTTTGTGGTATAGTTAAGCCATTTAACAAATGGACTGTTGCAATGACCTATTAAATGTGTTTTTGTTTACTAGTAGTTCGATAATCACATTCAGAAATCTTTCATGGTCTTCCAGGGACATGGAAGGTGATTTACAGCAGATTATGAATTACATTTTTTAGGGTAATTTGAAGTCCAATAAGTTCTGTTTGTGGGTCACCGAGATGCTCTCCCATAATTTCCAGAAGGTGTGAATGTCTGGCAGTTAATAAAGAGGATTAAGGCTCTGAACTGTTAATGTGTTCCTTCCTGTACTCTCAGTACAGGGTTTAATTCCATTATACCCATTTGCCTATTGTGTGTCTGCAATCAAGCCAATTAGCCAACCAGTGCTCCCAGCACATCCGTGGAAAGGGTCTTTTGTGTCCAGTGGGCTTACCAGGTTAAAAAAATGTATAAAATGAAATGATAGTTACTGAAACCAAGTAAAGAGGGTATGCTATCTTTACAATGAACCAAAGTCTATGTTGCAACACAACCATAGAAGTGCTTATATTGCAGGAGGACCTCAAGATCTAATCTTCTAATTCTAAGACTACTGACATAGAGGAAAGCAAATATGATGTGGTTCAGACTGGAATCTACTATAAATATTTTTGTTATGCTGGAATGTGCAGTAAGTGGGCTTTGCCTAAAAAGCCACTAATGGGTAACACGTGGTTTGGCTTGTATGCAAAAACCATGGAATAAAAGATGTAGGCTACCCTTGGTGAAGCAGGTTGGGTTGTCGATCATCTCATATAGAGCTGACAAATACTGGTTCCCTGGGAAAGACAGTAATCACTTAGTCAATTGTTAAAACTAATTACCTTCTTTTTGTATCTGGACACCATTCTGGGTGAAGGAAGAATTCCATTTGTTTCCAGAATCTTACCAGTATTTAACACATGTGTAGCAATCTCCAAAAAGTATCTCTGTATCTTCATCTGTATGAGCCATCACCAGTTCTTAGTCATATTTGTCCTCCTTCAGGGACTATAGGGTTTTTGTGATATTATGGATCCTGGCACAGGAAAGGCAGAATAACTGTTATCCTGTCTTTGTCATGTGTGTAGAGTCACTGTGCCTGTTGATGGAGTCACCAATTGCTAGGACACTTCTACTTGGATGTAGAGGTTTAGTAGCAGTGGAAGGATTTCAGTCTTGTATTGCCCTAGTTGGCTGTCCTATTTTGTCTACTATGTGTGTATGCTAGCCAACAGTTTCTTTCTAAATAACAGCAATGCACATGACACTGCATCCATATTCAGGTTATTACTTCTACAAAATTTTCTCAGTGGTATAAAGTAATCCCAAAGTATGATTGTATCTGCTGGTGATATGACAATACATTTCACACAACAGCTATTGGGATTCTATATTATCCATGTGGGATCTTTACTTTAATGTTAGCTACAACAATGCTAATTAACTATGAATACTTGTTTTATCTGACTTTTACTTCAATGTCAGATGTGGCATTTGTGCAAATTACCTAAAAGGATCTATGTAATTTGCCACTTAGATAAAAATAACAATAAATACTTTGACGTTTTTCACTGAAAATAGTAAATTATTGATCATTATGGTAGACTTTTAATTTCAAGATAGCTTGGTGTGCATTATATAAATACTGTCTATCTTGAGATTTATAGTCAAATGACTTAAAATAAAGATATTGGATGTTTGCCTTCAACACATTCTTAAAAGTACAGTGAAGCAGAGGGAATGTCTGCCTTTTATTTGGAAGCCTCATCATTTCATTATATTATCACTGTCAATAAGGGGTTGCTTCAGCAAGCTAAAATAGTCTCCTGTGAAATCTAAAGTTTCTATAAAGTCAATATGTTTCAGCGGAGAACCAAAGAATTGGACAGACGAATTTCTGTATCAGAATCTTGGAAAAGTTGAGAATGAGTCACCTTGTATAGAGATTCTTCTCTTTACATGAGGAGAGATTCACATCTGTGTTTTCATTATAGGCTAGCTTCGGTTCAACAAGGGTACCAACATAAAAATTTTCATGCAGAGTCCAGTACTAAACTGATTTACTGCTTAGCCAACAATGTATAATAAAATTGCAGCAAGATTGAAGCAAAATCGGACTGTTATAACTGGTGGCATAGCCTAAGAAAACACCAGATAAGGGCTAGACTCATCCAACATGATTACATGCTATTGCAAGTATTGATGATGAAGATTTTATTTAGGTTTGTGAGGTGGATTTTGGTATTTTGGATGGAGACTTCATGTTCCTTGTTTTAGGAGACATTTGCTATATTAGTCTTAAAGTTTTGAAGTCAAAGATGTAGCATAGGAAGAGGTGAACTTTCATTTCTTTAGGTCTTTAGCAACATCCTTGATTCTCCTGTACTAGATTTCACCACCACTATCATATCCCTTTTCACCACCACTACCATATGCCTTTTCTTTTGAATATGTGTAAATTCACATGCCCATTCTTCAAGAAAAATGTGTAGTTTTTATATTCGGATTTGAAGATCTCAGAAGAAAAATAAACTGTATGTGAGTGTGAGGGACTATTCAGCTGAGTTTGCTGTAGCACTTGGGTAAGACACGGTTACTAGAAGTAGTGAGAAATGGAGAAACCTCCAACCATGCCAGTTTTATGTGGGAGCTTTGCACATCCGCCAAAAGTTGGAGGAATGCATATCCAAGATCAGCACAGTTTTTCATAGGGACTGAAGCACAGTCTGGGACGTTTCTGTCTGAGAAAGAAGATAGATAAGCTGAGCAAGACCCAGTTGCTGTTTACTATTACACAGTGACCCTCCAGGAAGTTCAGGTATGATTCTTCTGGGTCCCCCTTTTCCTCACTTATCAAGTTAGGTAGAAGGGCACACTTTGCATATAGGAACATATTGCCAGCTGTTCTTAGTAAAAAAAAAGTTTTGTTGTAATGGTACCTCTATGAACATTTCTAAAAAATCACTATATTATTGATCATTTCCACTATAAATTTGAGTCCCCGCTCATTAGTATTTAAATAATTCACAATCTTCTCTTGGTACATTCCCTACCAGTAGGTGATGAACAAGGTAAAATACAACAATTAATGATGGCTTTGATATGATTTCTTCAGAAAAAATCCAACTTTATTGGAAAAGGGATATGAGTTAGGACAGCCACAGAGATACTGATTTGCTGAATTTTGAAAGAAATAGGCATATTAGAAATTATAGAAAGATAATTCAGGAATGTAAGAAAATGGAGGGGGGATAAAATTTATCATGTTACAAAATTCACGACTTTTACTGAAATTTTTGTTGCATAATAACAACAAATGGTCCATAATGATAATGGACCTAAGCTTTAAAAGGATTTTGCCTAAAAGGAGTATTGTTTCATATAAGAAACCCGTATTCATTTGGGAACTACTTTCTTTCAAGGTTCACTGTATTGGGAGAATGGAATTACCTACACATGTATGAATGCACTGGACAGAGATTGTAATTTAGTATTTAGAACTCAGGAACTCATGATTAATTTTAAAAAGTTAGTTTTGAGTAAATATTTTTTTCCTTGTCTGTCAAGAATGGTGATTTATGGAATTTGTTTACAATTGCACAAAATCTAAATGATATCCATGGTAAACCAAGCATGAAGTTAAAATCAATACTCAAAAATAAGTTTCAGTTGCAATGGGATAGAAGCTGGCAAGCCCTATTGTGTCACATGGCCTTGAATGCTGTATTGAAAGTATTATGATTTTAATTACCTTGTTCTAGGTTGTATACAGTTACAAGCTCAAGAATCAGAATGTTTATTCAAGCAAGACAGAAATCAGAATACCGCATGTCAGAATGGCAAACACTGACAATATAATCAAAAACCGAGGGTAATGCTACTCAATGCTAGAAGCCTAAATTTCAAAATGCACTCACTCGAGGCACTCCTTAAAATGGAGAACATTGATATCTGTGCAGTGACTGAGACCTGGTTCAAGGCTCCAGAGAGCACCCCTGCAGTACCAGGCTATAACTCATACCACACTTTTCGGCCATGTAACCTGGACCAAAACATCAAAGGTGGGGGTGTGTCCATATTCATTAAGGATATCCACTCCTCCAGGCTAGTTGCTCAGCATAATGCATCCGAGGTTATCCAAGTGCAACTAACTCTTGGCAAAGCTGCAATCCAAATTGTAGCTTGCTACAGATCCCCCACCATGCCCCAGGATTCCCACTCCTCTTTTCTTGATGTACTGGAAAATATTAGGGTTCACCAAACACTCATAATGGGCGACTTCAATTACCCCATCATTAACTGGGAAAACTACTCATGTACTAACTCCTTAGCGCAACGCTTTCTGGAATTCATAAACTCCAATGCCCTAGATCAACTTATCCACACCCCCACCAGGGGCAACAATATCCTAGACCTAGTCATTACCAACATGAGTGACTGGTGTTCCACTTCTGAAGTCAACTCCTCATTGGTCCGATCCGACCATAAGCTAATCACCCTTGATATCCACATCCCACCCCCATCCCTCATTAAGGAAACCACAGTAAAAAATTTCTCCAAAGCCAACTTCATGCTTCTTAAGACAGAAGTAGTGAACTTCATGACACCCATGCAGATGGGCAATGCAGTTACAACTGCTGAATCCTACACAAATGCACTTTATAAGCACTTACATGAGTGCATGGATCATACTATCCCAAACAGAACCAAGACGCTATCCTCCAAAAAAAGGAAGCCAATCTGGTGGTCCCCTGTCATAAACAAACTGTACAACAGAAGGAAGAAACTGTTGCAAAAGAGAGTAAAATCCCATGAGTGGAGGAGCTCCCTGGTCAGCCTCAGTAAGAAGCTGAGATCCCTTATAAGATCCTCCAAAGCTAGCTACAAAAATAAAATTGCCACTAATTCCAAGGACAACCACAAAGCATTCTATAGCTATGTCAAGAATCTCAATGGCAACACCCAGATTTGCTCTGAGTTACAGCACAAAGGCAAGAAAATTACAGAACCAATTGATATTGCCAACATCCTAGCAGATAGGTCCAGTGCTAACTTTACCCCCCCTCACCCCCTAAAGGATCCATATCTATACAGGAAGAATGCAGAGTCCCTGTAATCACAACTACGCAGGTGAAAGCTGCATTCTATAAAGCCAAAAACACAGCATCCATGGAACCGGACAACATCCCAGGCTGCGTTTTACATGAACTTCAGAATGAACTGGCTCCCCACTTAAGCACCATGTTCAATAATAGCCTCGCATCAGGCTTTGTGCACACTGAATGGCACACAGCAACAGTTATCCCACTCCACAAAGGGGGAGCCACCCCTGATCCCGGGAACTATAGACCTGTTAGCCTGACGAGCCTGATCTGCAAGGCCATGGAACGTATCATCATGGAACTCATAAACAAAGACATTGGTAACCTCCAAACTCTGGATCCCACCCAGTTCGGGTTTGTGAAAGGTAGATCATGCCTCCTGAACCTGATCGACTTCTTTGAGGCAGTCACCCTGTAGATGAGGGTAAGGTGGTTCACACAGCATATCTTGACCTCGCCAAGGCTTTCGACATCATACCCCATTCTTTAATTAAAGCTAAACTCAATAAACTAGGCATAAATCCCTACATCGCAAGATGGGTTGCCAACTGGCTCACTGACAGAACCCACACTGTAAAAGTTGCAGACTCCAAATCTGACCTCAAACCAGTGACAAGTGGAGTACCACAGGGTTCCGTCCTGGGACCGGTCCTGTTTGGTATCAACTTCTCTGAAGTACAGGCTAACACAGAAGGCCTCTGGCTAACGAAGTTCGCAGATGACTGCAAACTAGGAGCCATAGTCAAGTCCCCAAATGATGTTAACATCCTACAGAAGGGCCTCTCTGGGACAGATGCCTGGTGTCAGAGCCATGGCCTCAAGCTCAATGCCAAAAAGTGCAGTGTCATCCCCTTTGGTAAAAACTCTGTACCCATGAACTACCACATAGGCAGCAATCTACTTAACACTGAATGCGTGATAAGAGACCTTGGGACCCAGGTGGACAGTAGTCTCTCCTTTGATAGTCACATCGCCACAGTAGTCAGGAAGTCCTTCTACGTGGCACACCTCATCATAAAAGGGTTCTCATCCAGGAAAAAAAAGGTCATCGTTCCCCTCTACTCGACACTCATTAGACCCATTATAGAGTACAACGCCCCTTTTGGAATGTACCTCACAAGACATCTGCAGCAGCTGGAAAGGCCACAGAAGTACCTCACAAAGAGGATTACTGGACTCAAACAAATGCCCAACACTGACCGCCTCAAAAACTCCAGCTTTACTCTGTAGCATATCGCCTACTCTGAGGTGATCTCTGCCTAACATATAAAGCTGTGTCAAACCCAGAGCTGTTGGACATGCTACACCTAAAGAAATCCCAATCCCTCCGAGCTACACGCTCTAGGGACCTAAACCTTGTCACCACAATAAACAGGACATGCTGGAGGGATAGATTCCTATCTCAGAGACTTCCCATACTCTTGAACAGGCTACCCATCTATGTCAAGCAAAGTTCTTCATTAGCACTCTTCAAGAAAAATCTTGATGAGTGGATGGGAAATAGGAAATACACCCTGGGGATCACTTCTGTGTCTCTGCTCGGCAGTGGCACAGGAAAATAACTTTCTTGGGTGGCGTAAGCCAGGGAACCTTGTTAGCTAGGCTTACGTAGGCCCTTGGGCCGATAGTCTAATACCTACCTATGAACCTATGAATACAAAACATCTTTACTTGCCCCCACTTTAGGACCAATATTAACAGTTTATCTTAGTTCTGGAGCAGTAGGGAGATTTGGGATCTGGTGTGTTTGTGAGATTGTTGGTATTCGGCATTTCACAATTCAGTATTTCCTTTCCATTAATACTCAAACTGAAAGTCTGATTCCTGAACTAGTAATAGTAAACCATTTTAGGTTTAGATAATTTATCAAGCTCTAGGTATAGTTTGTGCTTTTAATGAAATGGGTGTTAGATTTTAACTTTAAGTATAAATATTCAGATCACGGGGTATGAATTTAGATCATTTATGGCAGGCTTTAATTTAGAGTAAAAAGGAGAAATAAAGGATAATATATAAAGAGGACATGATGCATTTAGTGGTAAATGTTCTAGTTTATTCATAAATGTGATATATGTGACAGCAGTAGTAGGCAATAATTTAGTGTTTGTATAAGAAAGAAAAATGCATGCATGTAAGAGTATAGATAGAAAGTGCAGATGAAATTTAACTTTAGGAGTAAGAAGCACTTGTCAGCATTGCTAACTGCTTTGTCTAAAAGGATGGTGTACTGAACTTTAATTATTATTTCCCCTAGAGGGCTTTCAGCCAAAGTATTAGGAAGACATTATTTTTTTTAACTGACAGCTCAATGTTTGTGTTTGTTAATGTATTTGTTTTGAAATTGTTTGCCACTGTTTTCCATCATGTGTAAGACACACATTTGGCAAATAGTTTGCATCAGCCCTCTGTCCCATCAATAGCACGTGTGGTCAGAGAGATGTGTGTGGAGTAGGCATGATGACACTGGGGTTTCTTGCTGTCTCACCACCTGTCACTGCAGTTCATGCTGTTCTTGTACTATAGCCAAGGATTCCAGTGGGATGTAGTATTCTATCCATATCTGAACATAATTATTTTTTCCACCAGTTTTTACTTCCTCTTCTTATTGCTGTGCTATTGTCTTCTTTTGAACTGGACATACAGTGACAATGGCTGGATTTGCATGCAGTATTTCCTGTTTTACATTTGCCACCCACTGCTCTTCCTAACATGTCACAGTGGGACATTAATGAATTGAAGATGGTCATCACTGTTTCATGAACACCACATGACATCTCACCTTTAGCATAAACTGGAAACCAGTCATATGTCACGAATATTACATTTCCTAAATAGGATTATAACACTCTGCTCCAGATTCCAGTAGGATTCAGAGTACTAAAAGGTATAAACATAGTAAAAACATTTCAAAAATACACCTGAAAAGATAAAATAAATACATTGTAAAATAATTTAATACAAACCATGCACATTTCACATTGGCATTTATAATATACTTTAACAAGACATATACATGTACATTTGTCAAGGTTGGAAATGCAAGTAAGCAGTGCACAATTCACAGATTCTGTTTCATTAACATCCAACCTCCTCTTCATTTGTGTGCAAACTGTATTTACTCTTGTCAGTTTTTTTATTTTATTATTTTATTATATTTTGGCCATTCTTTGCACAATGTGGTGATTACCACAATAATGGGAAACAGCGGATTAATGAAAGGTTTGGCTAGGCTTATTTTGTTTGCACGGTGTCTCACGACAGGCAAAATTAAGAATGACTAGTACGTAAGGAAATGTCATGTAACTCTTCCAGTGGCATCATTGCTAAAGTATGACAATTAGTACTGAGTCTGTGGAATACACCTACTTAACTGATTCAGTTTCAGCAGGAGTTAACGCACTGATATGTTACTTTTTGGAGCCAGATGATACTGGGTTTGAATACAACTGTATCTAATACTTTTAACTTATTTTGCTTTACCATTGGTGCGCATTGGTGCATGATGTGCACCATCACACAATAACACATTAAAGAAAAGAAATGGGGACGATAGAACATTGGTGGTGGGATGTGCTCTCCTTCCCCTTGCTGATCCTGCTGCAGCTGGCTCCTCAGGATTATGATGTGTAGCACAGCACATACTGTGAAGATTTCTGTACATGTCTGTGGATTATACTAGAGGGCTCCCCCAGATGTATCTAGGCACCAGAACCATGACTTCAGCAGCCCAAACACACACTCTGTGACATTTCTGGTTTGAGCATGTGGGTGTCTGTGCATTTCTGATGGGTGTCATCAGTCATGGTTATAGTACATAGCCTGCATACCCCAGTAAATGACTCTGTGGGATATCCTCCTTAGCAAACATCTGGTACAGTTTGGAGGTGTGCCAGACTACTGAGTTGTGGTAACTGCCAGGGTTGCCAGCACACACTTTCAAGATGATTCCCTTGACATTACACATGACTTGGCAGTTGATAGAGTGATAACCCTTTCTGTTAATGTACAGCCTACCCTGTTCCCCAGGTGGTTCCTTAATGTCTACATGAGTGCAATCTATGACACCCAGTACTTCAGGGTAGTGCACTACACAGTAGAACTGTTGCATATTTCTGGCCCTCTCCTCGGAGCTACGGGTAAAATATATCTGCCAACTGGCATGTTGGAGCATAGCATCCAAGAATTGGAGGAGGATCCTGGATCTTGAAGCCTGTGACACCCCCAGCATATCCCCTGTTGGTCCCTGAAAGGTACCTGTAGCTAAGATTCTTCCACTGAGATGGTTTCCCCTTGGTTGGCTCTGGGTTGAGGGCAGCAGAGGTCGCAGAGTTTCTATGGTGCATCCCTGTTCACCCTGTAGCGCTCTACAATTTCCATGTCATGTAGGTTGTGATAAGTTAAGCATGCAATAAACCCAAAAGGAAGGCACTGGTAAGGTAAGCTGGATATCAGTCAAGAAAAATTTATTGTTGACACCAAAGCACACTGACAAAAAGATAAATCCACACAAATGCTTTAACTGTTTTCACCACATTTTCAACTTATAACTTCATCAGATGAGCTACCAACTGTTAAATCCTTGATTATATACAAAGTTTAAAAACCCAAAAGCCAATCAAATGAATTGAGTGATTAAGAAACTGCAAAAATAAAAGGAACAGTGCATTTCTGAATAGTCACATAAAATCAGTTTAAAAATCATTGTTAGTTACAAAGAACTGTTTAAAAACCTTAAAAACCACAAAACATAAACATTTGAACATGTTAATACATCATAATAAATACATACATCTATAAAAATACATTAAATAATAAATATGTAAAATCCATATATAAATAGGAAATACACTTTATTACCTTATTTTGCTTGTGCCTCTTCTTAAAAGTACTCAATTGTATTATTCTGCTGCAGTTATTACTGCTTGGTTGTAGCCTGATTAAATTGTAACTGTTATTCTAAGCCCTTTGGTTTAAGCACTTGGGCTTCAGACTAGTTGTTTTACATTAAGAAGGTTTAATGACTGCATTGTTGTGGCAGGACAAGTAGCTTACACCCTTCTAAGTTGGGAATTGCTGATTGAAGGCTCAGTGTCTGTTCATAGGTTCATAGGTTCATAGGTTCATACTAGGCTATCTGCCCTAGGGCATTTATAAGCCTAGCCAGAATGTGTTTGGCTTTCGCCACCCATTTTAAATTTATTTTGCTATGCCCTTTTTCGAGGTTAGTATACTGTGCCTCTGTCTAACAGTGACACAGAAGTGATACCCAGGGTAAACCTACGATCTCCCATCCACTCATCAAGATTCCTCTTGAAGAGAGTCAATGAGGGACTCTGCCTAACCTGGACTGGGATTTTATTCCAGAGTGAAGGGAGCTCTGGGTTATGAATCTGTCCCTCCAGCATGTCCTATTTATTTCAGTGCTGAGGTTCAAGTCTCTCGAGCATAGCTCGATGGGATTTGGATTTTCTGAGGTGCAGCATGTACATTAATTCGGGTTGGACATGGCTTTATCGTCAGGCACAGATTGCCTCTGAACAGGCGGTATGCCACTGAGTAGAGCTGGAGTTTCTTTAACCGGGCAGCATATGGCATCTGTTTGAGCCCTTTGATCCTCTTGGTGAGGTACTTTTGGGGTCTTTCCAGTTGCTGCAGGTGTCTGGTAAGGTACATCCCAAAAGGGGCATTGTACTCAATTATGGGCCTGATGAGGGATGAGTAAAGAGGCACGATGACCTCCCCTGATCTAGATGTGAATCCCTTCATGATTAGGTGGGCTGTATAAAATGTTTTTCTAACCACTTTGGCCACGTGGTTGTCAAATGAGAGATTGCTATCAACTTGGGTCCCCAGGTCCCTAATTACTTCTTCTGTACTTAATGGATTACCACCTATGTGGTAATTTGTGGGCACTTGTTTTTGCCAAAAGGGATGACTATACACTTTTTGACATTTAGCTTGATGCCATGGCTCTGGCACCAGTTGTCTGTTTCTATGAGGCCCTTTTGGAGGATGCTTGTGTCGGCTGGAGAGTCGATTATGGCGCCCAGTTTGCAGTCATCTGTGAACTTGGCCAGCCACAGTCCTTCCGTGTTGGCCTGTACCTCCAAGAAATATATACTGAACAAGAGAGGTCCCAGGACTGAGCCTTGTGGGACACCACTTGTAACTGGTTTGGAGTCTGACATGGCTCCAGCAATTCTAACCATGTGGGTTCTGTCCTTGAGCCAATTTGCAATCCATCTAGTGACATAGGGGTTTATATTTAAGCTGGTGAGCTTATCTATAATGCCCGATTGGGGTATTGTATCAAAGGCTTTTGCGAGGTCCAGGTAGGCTGTGTGGACCACTTTCCCCTCGTCAATGGCCTTGGTGACTGTTTCAAAGAAATCAACCAGGTTTAAGAGGCAGGATCTGCCCTTAACAAAGCCGAACTGGGTAGGACCCAGTGTTTGTAGGTCCCCAATATCTTTATTTATGAGGTCCATGATGATCCTTTCCATAGCTTTGCAGACCAAGCTAGTCAGGCTTATGGGGCGATAGTTTCCAGGATCCATTGAGGCACCACCTTTATGGAGAGGGACCACTGTTGCTGTACGCCACTCTTTGGGCACATATCCTGTAGTAAGGCTGAGATTGAACAGTAGTTTTATGTTTGGGTTTAGCTCATCTTGGAGTTCATGTAGGACGCAGCCCGGGATACCGTCTGGTCCCATTGATGCTGTGTTTTTTGCTTTGGAGAGGGCGGCTCTTACCTGAGCATCTGAGATGTCAGGGGGGCAGCACTCTGCTGGGATAGATATTTTCCCTTTTGGTGGGGAGGGGGGGGAGTTTGCGCTGTACCTGTCAGCTAGGATGTTGGCAATGTCTGTGGTTTCAGTGTATTTTTTGTCATTTTGGACTAATTCTGAGCATATCTGGGAATTACCACCCAGGTTCCTAACATAACTAAAGAAAGCCTTGTGATTATCCTTAGTGTCCTGTGCAATTTTTCTCTCGAAGCTGGCCTTAGACAATTTTATGTGTGCCCGTAGTTTTTTGCTAATACTGATCAGTGATGCCTTCCCTTTTTGGGATTTTGCTCTATCATTTAGTAGCTTCCTCCTTCTATTGTATAGTTTGTTTATGGCTATTCTAAAAGCGCATTAGTTCTGGTTTAAGCACTTAGGCTTCAGAACAGTTATTTTACATTAAGAAGGTTTGTGGTCTGCACTCTTGTGGGAGGAGAGGTTAGATTCTGCCCTTCTGAGCTGAGATTTTCTGGTTAAAGGCTTATTGTGCCTGCTTATTTGAACTGTTTCTTGTTTGAAATTTGTGCATCTTGTTTGCTGTAGCCCAGAAACTAGTAGTTTATTGGCCATTTTTGGGCTAATTTCTATCTCTTTCATTCCCCTGCTATAAAAACCGCATTTGCAAATTTTTTTGCACTTGTTTTCAGCTCAGCAAGTGCCTACCAGGTGTCCTGCAGAGTTCTATAGCAGCAGAGAGACAAAAGACTTTGGAGTGATTAAGTATAATTTTTCTGCATTTTCTTGCTGTCTTTAACTAATTCTGCCTAAAACGCTGATTTTTAGCATTTCTGTGATTTAAAAAGCTTGCTTCTGCTACATATTGTACTTATTTGCTGCCTGCACTTGAACTAAGTCATTTTTGTGTTTAAATAATCTGTTTAACTGTTGTAGGCTGCACACTAAAATGCGATAGCCATTTCTGTGCATTTAAAGTTTTTTTTATTGTATCTGCTTTATTTTCTGAAAAAAAACCCAAAAACAAACAAAAAAATATATACTTGTTTCCCGCCTTTCTGAACTAGTATAGTCCAGTTTTCAGGTTATTACTGAATTCAGGGCTTTGTTACAAGTTTCTGTATTGCCCATACCTTACTTGGATAGAAGGAAGTTTCTTTGTTCACCTGTGAGAGAGGAGAGCTTTGAGCAGCTATCTGTCCCTGGAGAAGTGGTTTCAGCCCAGATGTGAGTAGTTTATTGGCCATTCTGGGCTAATTTCTCTCTTTCGTTTCCCTGCTATAAAAAACGCATTTGTGCGGTTTTGCGCGCCAGGCAGCGCCAGTTAGCTAGGGTTAAGCTATTCCCGGCTCCACAAAGTGTACTCTTTAATTTTTCCCTTGGAACTAGACAAACTTTCAACTTAAGCACTCAAACCATTCATTTCACAGCCCAGCACTTGTTCAAAACTCATAGCAAGCACTAATTAACCCTAGCACTATACCCCCCTATACTGTCCAGAAGGACAAGGCTAGGGTTAAGCTATTCCTGGCTCCACGAAGTCTACTCTTCAATTTTTCCCTTGGAACTAGACAAACTTTCAGCTTAAGCACTCAAACCATTCATTTCACAGCCCAGCACTTGTTCAAAACTCATAGCAAGCACTAATTAACCCTAGCACTAGACCCCCCTATATTGTCCAGAAGGACAAGGCTCTTTATTCATCCCTACCAGCCAGTCAGTAAAACAGCTCACTTTACCTATTCAGGCATGTCTAAGGGCAGTTTCAGGTGTACTCTCCAGTCCAACTGATGAATCTGGGTATTTTGAGGCAATGTTACAACTGCTTCATGTACACAGACAACCCTCTCCTCCTACCACCAAACACTAATATATGTGTGAGATGCAATTATACAGCCAAACTGGAGGCAAAGCTCTCAACCCAAGACTGGAACTGACAGTCAAGAGGAAAAGGGAAATACTTGCAACACACAACCAGTCTCACATAGACCTACTAAACTAACACTGGCAAATAAATACACAAAAACATACTCGGAGGCTCTAAATAAAAATCTGCAAAAGCAACAGAGACCTCCAAAGAAGACACCTCATCACAAACCATGAAACACATACTTCACATAATCAGTGTGCCATGCAATCACAGCCCTTAAGGCAAAATAACATACCCAACACACTAGTGATAGGTGACTCTATAGTCAGGCACACTGATGCCCCACTAACTAAGCCGGACAAGGAGAAGGTTACAGTTAGCTGCCTGTCAGGCGCCAGGATCCGCCACATAACACAAGCACTCAGGTCGCTCCAGAACAAGTACAAATACGACTCTGTCATTGTCCATGTTGGTGTGAATGACCTGAGATGTACCTCCCTGGACTACATGAAAAGAGACATGGATGGATCTTGTAGCCCAGGCCTGTATGACCCTGACCCTGAGTAGCATCCTGCCCTCACCAAGAATGATGCCACAGTATAAAGAAAAAAATGATCAAGTTCAACAATTGGCTAAGTTTCTGGTGTCATTCAAAGGGGATCCAGTATCTGTCCACCTGGGATGACATGCTCGACAAGCCATGTTGCTTCACAAGAGATGGCTTGCACCTGTCAACCTTAGGCTTTTGAATACTGGCCAAGGCTTTTGCCGCCCCCATAGTGCCTTTTTTAGCAAGGCTCAAAAGACAAACCCACCACCATAAGTAGCACAAGTAACCCAAAACTGAGGGTGATGCTACTCAACGTCAAAAGTCTAAATCTCAAAATGCATGCATTCGAGCCACTCCTCAGTATGAAGAACATCGATATCTGTCCAGTAACCGAAACCTGGTTTAAGACTCCAGAGAGCACCCTAGCACTACCAGGCTATAACTCATACCATACTTTTTGGCCACAGAACCTGCAACGAAACACAAAAGGTGGGGGTGTATCCATATTCATCAAGGATACCCACACCTCCAGGTTAGTGGTGCAGCATGATGCCTCAGAGATCATCCATGTGCAACTAACAACAGGCAAAACTGCAATTCAAATTGTAACTTGCTACAGATCACCCGCCATGACCCAGGACCCCCATTTCGTGTTTCTGGAGACACTGGAAAATATGAAGGTCCTAGCACTGAGTAGCATTACCCTCAGTTTTTGATTATATTGTCAGTGTTTGCCATTCTGACATGCGGTATTCTGATTTCTGTCTTGCTTGAATAAACATTCTGATTCTTGATCTTGTAACTGTAACTGTATACAACCTAATATTGGGTGATTTCAATTACCCAAACATTAACTGGCAGAACTACTCAAATACTAACTCCCTTGCCCAACGCTTCCTAGAATTTATAAACTCAAATGCCCTGAATCAACTGGTCAACACCCCCACCAGAGGTGACAACATATTGGACCTGATCATCACTTACATGGGCGACCGGTGTTCCACACCAGAGGTCAACCCCTCACTGGTTAGATCAGACCATAGACTAATCACTCTGGATATCCACATTCCACCCCCACCCCCAATCTAGGAAACCACCAAAAAGCAAACTTCACGTTACTTAAGACCAATGTGGAAAGGTTCACAGCCCCCATGCTAAAGGACAATGCTGTCCAAGCTGCTGAATCCCTTACAAAGGAACTCTATGAGCACCTGCAAGAATGCATGGATTGTGCTATCCCAAGCAAAACCAAGACTCACTCCTCCAAGAAAAGGAAACCAGTCTGGTGGACCCCTGCCATAAACAAGCTATACAATAGAAGGAGGAAACTAGTACAGAAAAGAGTAAAATCCCAAGAAAGAAAGACATCCCTGATCAGTATCAGCAAGAAACTATGATCCCTCATAAAATCATCCAAGGCTATCTTCAAAAGAAAAATTGCCAAGGATTCCAAAGATAACCACAAAGCGTCCTTTAACTATGTCAAGAACCTAAGTGGAAACTCTCAGATCTGCTCTAAGTTAGTGCAGAATGGCACAAAATACACTGAACCAACTGATATTGCCAACATTCTGGCAGACAGGTTTAGTGCACACTTCACCTCCCTCTCACCCCCTAAAGGGCCCATAATCATACCAGAAGAATGTAGAGCCCTGGCAATCACTGACACACAAGTTAAAACAGCCCTATCCAAAGCCAAAAATACAGCTTCAATGGGACTGGACGGTGTCCCAGGCTGTGTCTTACATGCGCTCCAAAATGAACTAACCCCTCACCTAAACACACTGTTCAAACTCAGCCTCTCTACAGGCTATGTACCCATAGAGTGGTGCACAGCAACAGTTATTCTGCTCCACAAAGGTTGAGCCACAACGGACCCCAGGAACTATCTCACTATCAGCCTGACTAGCCTGGTCTGCAAGGCTATGGAGTGCATCATTATGGAACTCATTAACAGAGACATTGGGAACCTCCAAACATTGGACCCTACCCAGTTTGGCTTTGTTAAGGGCCTGGTGGACTTCTTTTGAGACAGTTACCAAGGCTTTAGATGAGGGAAAAGTCCACACAGCCTACCTAGACCTCGCAAAGGCTTTTGACACCATTCCCCATTCTGGTATTATAGACAAGCTCACCAGCCTGAACATAAACCCCTACGTCACAAGATGGGTTGCTAATTGACTCACAGATAGAACCTACACGGTGAGAGTTGCAGGCTCTAGGTCCGACTCTAAACCAGTTACAAGTAGCGTCCTCCAGGGCTCAGTCCTGGGACCCCTCCTTTTTGGTATATACTTCTCAGAGGTACAGGCAGGCACAGGAGGACTATGGCTGACCAAGTTCAAAGACGACTGCAAACTGGGGGCCATAATTGAATCTCCAGCTGATAGAGACATCCTCCAGAAAGGTCTCACTGAGACGGATACCTGGTGTCAAAATCATGGCCTCAAGCTAAATGCCAAAAAGTCCATAGTCATCCCCTTTGGAAAAAACAAGTACCCACGAACTACCACATATGTGGTAGTCCCCTAAATACAGAAAATGTAATAAGGGATCTGGGAGCCCAAGTGGATAGTACTCTCCCCTTTGACAATCATATTGCCAAGGTGGTTAGAAAATCATTCTATGTGGCCCACCTAATCACAAAAGGCTTTGCATCTAGAACAAAAGAGGTTATTGTGCCCCTCTACCCATCACTCATCAGACCCATCATAGAGTACAACTCCCCATTTGGGATGTACCTTACAAGACACCTGCAACAGCTGTAAAGACCACAGAAGTACCTCACCAAGAGGATTACTGGCCTCAAACAGATGCCCTATGCAGCTCGACTGAAGAAACTCTAGCTGTATTCGGTTGCATACCGCTTACTCAGAGGTGATCTCTGCCTGACATATAAGGCCATGTCCAACCCAGAATTGATGGACATGCTCCACCTGAAAAAAAAAACAAATCCCTGAGAGCCACACGCTCTAGGGATCAAAACCTCACCACAACGATAAATAGGACGTGCTGGAGGGATAGATTCCTGTCCCAGAGACTCCCCATGCTTTGGAACAGGATTCCAATCTACATTAGGCAGAGCCCCTCACTAATACTCTTCAAGAGAAACCTTGACAAGTTGATGGGAAACGGAAAATTTACCTCGGGGATCACTGCAGTGGCTCTGTTGGATAGAGGCACAGGGAGCTAATCTAAGGGGGTGGCAAAAGCCAACACATTTTGGCTAGACTTATAGATGCCCTCGGGCAGATAGCCTAGTACTTACCTATGAACCTATGAAACTATGACCCTAAATGCAATGTGTTTGTGTTAAAACCTATCTAATACCACCATCTAGTGACCAAAGTTGTGAATTACAACTTGGCAGATCTCAATTTTAACCAAAACACGATGGTGCTACTGCCAAATACAAGCGACACATTATAGTATGTTTTTATATAACATGTTATTTCTTTAAGAATTGATTATTTGTTAGGTAGTGGGATGGGCTGAAGCATGTGACTATATGATTTATCCTATTTAAATGTTGTATTAATGCAGTTGATTTGTACTGATGAAGGGTGTAGACCCGAAAGCTTTATAGATCTCAATTTTAACACAGGCTTCAAAGATACATTTTCATTCAAACCAGGGCATGCATTTAATTCTGAAATTAATTGCCAATATAGTTCCCTATATTCAAGACAGGTTTCCCAAGGGCCACCCTTGGGATCTATAGGTAACACTTCTATAGCATAAAAACCAAAACTGGTGTTAATACAAGTTTGATTGTGTCTGTACAACGCATTGTTAATATTTTTCTTTCTGATGTCGTACATATGTTCTTAAACCCGCATTTTAAATTTTCTTTCAGTTTTTCCTACATAAAATGTGTCACATTGATTGCATAAAGTTAAATAAACAATGCCATTTGTACTGCAATTTGCATACTCCCTGGTTTTAATAAATTTGTTCCGACATTTTAAGTGTGTAATTTCCCCTACCTTTATGTAGGGACACTGGGCACAGTTACCACACTTATATGTGCCTGTCTTTCTAGAATCTGTATCTTTATATCTAGCTGCATCACCTTCCAAGATTGACTTTATATTCTGACCCTTCTTATAAATGCACTAAAGGGGTTCTCAAATATGTTGTTTAAATCAGAAATACTGGCAAACTTTTTCCATCCATCTTGTATGATGTCCTTAACATGTTTATCCTCCCCATCATACGTAATAATCAATGCCTTATTGTAAGTCATGCCTCCATCATTGTTTTTCAGGCCAGTGCCTACAACTCCTTTTCCCAATATAGGGGCAAACCTTGTGCTCCTGGCCTCCACAACTTCATGAAGTATTTAATCTAAAAGAGTATCTGGGTACCCCCTAGCTTTAAAAAGTTTAATTAAATATATACATTCTTTTTGTAATCTTCAGTATCAGAAATCATCCTACTAAGGCGTGTGTCTTTTCTGTATATATTAGATTTGAACTGTCCCCCAGCTTTTGACATCTTAACATCCAAGTAATTCATTTCATTCATGAAGTTGTGGAGGCCAGGAGCACAAGGTTTGCCCCCGTATTGGGAAAAGGTGTTGTAGGATGGAGGATGCATTTATATATGGAGTTTACATATTTATTATTTAATGTATGTTTATAGATGTATGTATTTATTATGATGTATTATGTTCAAATGTTTATGTTTTGTGCTTTTTAAGGTTTTTAAACAGTTCTTTTTAACTAACAATGATTTTTAAACTAATTTTATGTGACTATTCAGAAATGCACTGTTCCTTTTATTTTTGTAGTTTCTTAATCACTCAGTTCATTTGATTAGCTTTTGGGTTTTTAAACTTTGTATATAATCATGGATTTAACTGTTAGTAGCTCATCTGCTGAAGTTATAAGATGAAAACGCAGTGGAAACAATTAAAGTGTTTGTGTGGATTTATCTTTTTTGTCTGTATGCTTTGGGGTCAACAATATTTTTTTCTTGACTGATATCCCTCTTGCCTTCCTTTTGGGTTTATTGGTCGTTTATTTAAGGCAGTTTACCATTTTTTTAATGTATAAGTTAAACATGGCATGAAAACTCTTCTTCTTCTCTGTCAAGGCCTATTGGCAGCAGCAGCATTGGCTTCAGCCTTTACCACATACAAATGGATTAAAGCAGCAGCCCCTTACATTCTGTCTGTATAGACTTTTCGTGTCTGTACTTCAAAAATTTTGACATCTGCAGGAAAAAAACAGCATGGAGTCTACATGGATGCTTTATAGCTTGTTGAATAGCTCCACCATGTTCGATTGGTTGATTAGCATGAGGTTCAGCTGCTTATGCTGTAATTAGCATCTATGAAACACAGACAAAGACAGATGTAATCCATTAATAATCTACACCATTATAAAAAGGCAAACATGTAGCTAGCCAAGCTGATGGGGAGGAAAGTTGTACATGTTTGGAAGACTGTACAAATGTTTTATCTTCAGGATATTTCTGTACAGAAGAGTACTGAACTTCAGCAGGTATGCTCCCATTTTGTCACCTGCATACTGCATATGCTGGAATGTATTTAAGAATAATGTGAAACAAAGGCTTTTATACTTTTATCTGTATGCATTAGTTAGAAGTGCACTGACAGCATGGGCATGTTTGTCAAGCCATTTCAGAGGTATACTTGACTGACAATACATGAACATGGAATGTTGAGTGATAAATATATACAAATGTTTCAGGGACAGGTCCTTTGATAGCACTTTTAGCATTTCAAAGATGTTTTGTTAGCAAAATGGGTCATTTGCCTGTTCTTTTGTGAGAGGCTGTGTGATAAATATGTACAACTATTTCAGGGACAGGTACCTTGATAGCACTTTTAGCAAAGATGTTCTGCTAGCAAAATGAGTCATTTGCCTGTTCTTTTGTGGGGCAGAAAAGATGACTTACTATTATGGTACAAACAAGAATGGACTGTTCTTTCGGGGGGAGCAAAGGCAAGTTACTGCTATGGCACAAACAAGGATATGTCACTCTTGTTACTCTCCTTGTTTTGCATCCTGCCTGTTGTTAGTATTTCACATTTCTAGACTGTTTAATGTTTCTCCAGTGGGTAACACTGACTAACTACCTTTTCTTTTTTATCTGGAAGTATTTATTTTGTAGTTATGTGATACTTATGTGTATTATACTTCTGTTGGCTTTTAGGGCATCTGCAAGTATGTCACTCAGGCTTGTCAATCCACAGAGACCCCCCCCTTCACCGATGGTTGAAATCAAGTAATCGTGGATGGGTTTTGTCAACATGGTGCTTTTCTCCAGGAAAGGGGACAGGGAGATATGGCATGCTGGATGCAAATATGGCAGCAAATTATCCAAAATGTGAATGCTGTGGGTGGCCACGGTAGAACATACGATCAGGTTAGCTACAGGGCCACTGACATGATCACTACCGCATGCAGGTGAGCAGCTGCAGTGGGCCAGGACCAAATCATACTGGGGAGGGCCTGCTAAGGAACCCCCACTAACCCACAATAAACAGTTCTTGGCCAATATCAGAGATCCAGACAGCTCCAAGTTCTTGGCCAATATCAG
This sequence comes from Protopterus annectens, assembly GCF_019279795.1. Lineage (NCBI taxonomy): Eukaryota > Metazoa > Chordata > Ceratodontiformes > Protopteridae > Protopterus > Protopterus annectens. Next base: position 1,324,997,862 of record NC_056743.1, read on the forward strand.
AGATCCAGACAGCTCCCAGGACAGTGCAGGGCAACATGTACTGGATGTGGGAGCAACACCTTCCAAGACAGCAAGCACATCCCAGGAGGAGATTCCAGGTAGGCTTTGTTATCTGAGCAGTCGAATACTGTTGTATAGTAAAACAATTGAAATGAATATGTTAATTCTGTGTCACATCTTTTTTTTTGTGGGGGGGTTGAAGATTGCTACAGTTATAAGTTTAGGGTGGCGTTGTCAACCATGTTCTTGTTTACATTAGACATAATGCATATAAAAAGGGGTAAATGTATTACCCCCTGTGTTACTGTTAATTGCCACTCAACATATGTTTAGGGCCATCATGGAGGCACAACCATGTTCCCATAGGTGCTCTAGACAAATACTCAGGGCTGTGGATGTGGCACAGTCTGGCATGTGTCACTGCCTCCATCGATTCACTGGATTGGATGAATGACACAATGGAATGAGGAGTGTCTGTCATGGACTGAGGGGGTGTCTGTCATGGAATGAGCAGTGTCTGTAATGGAAAGTCTGCTGGAAGGGGAATGGCATCCTTATGAGTGTAGGCCAACCACCTCATCTGCTGTCAGCCAACATGGCCATGCACAATCATGCTCCCATAGTGGCAGTACTTCCACTGTTCGGTCAGCGAGTGTACTGCCCGCACCCAGATATGTCAGGCCATGGAGACATGGTCCTGGGTGTCCTCATGAAGGGAACTCTTCCAGCAGACATTGGTCATGTTCAGGTAGCAGCATTACATCGGACCTTGAGCATGGAGGTGCCAGTGTAACTCCAGGCACAGCCAGTTCTCATAGTTGGGGATGACAACAATGAACTGCCACCTCTACCATGCATGGTTCACACCTGTCTGACAGACCAAGACATAGAGCTAGCACAGAGCTTGGATGTGTTCATGCAGACACTCACACATAATTTTCACCTGGAGGACCCCTACAGACACACACAACAGTTACTCATTTTGTCTCACTGGCCATTTATTGTCTTATTCCAATGTCTGCCTTCTTCTCCTTCTTTCTCCTTCTTACTCACACACATTCACCAATCTTTTATGTCAGCCTAGTCTTCTTGCACCCTCCCACAACACCCTGGGCAAGTGATGATAACTGTGCCATATCCCTGTTTTCTGTCTTTTGTTGAATTCAGGGATACAAAATCTATGTCTGATGCTCAGGGTGCTTAGCTAACTTAGTGCTTAGTATATCTGTTTTTGTGTTGTTGAACTGCTCATTGTACCTTTGACTTATATTGGCCTTGGAAAGTTAGACAGCTGATAGCATCAAAATTTCACAACTGTATAGTGAATGGTCTTGTAAGGGTTGTGAAGTCAGAAACTGCAATTTGTATCATTACTTTCTAACTTCTCTCTATAATAATTTTCCAGAACAAACATGTGCACATCATAAGTCACACCATCATATTCAGATCTTAGGATTGTATGACAGCACTGTAGTCAAAATGCATCAGAACAGTAATACAGTATAATGCTCTTTGCATGTGCCTCAACAGACACATGCAGCAGCTGGAGAGACTACAGGGCTTTTTCAGCAAGATGACACAGTGCTTACAAACCATGACTTGATGTGTGTAGACAGATTAAAAGCCATGTCACTGTAATCTGTCTGCTATAGGATGCGGTGTCATCTGCCTGGCCTGCATGCCAGTGTCTGACCATGCCCTGGTGGGATGACTGCATATCCAAGCATCTGATATATCTGATATCAGCAGTGTCCATTGAGAATACGGTAATAACAGTGTCCTACATGCTGCAGTAAAAGGCTGTCTGTAATTTCAAGCAAGAGCACGCGTACACACACACACACACACGCACACACACACACACACACACACACACACACACACACACACACACACACACACACACACACACCCACATATACACACACAGAGTTGACTGCAGTGAGAATAGGACACCTACCTGTCTAAATACACAGGTTACAGAACACAGTACTTAATGCAAGCACCGTGGCACAAGCCTGACTTTTGCAGGACTGCAGCTGAACTTATAGTACATGACATCAGCAGTGCATGTATGAGACAAAATGTGGGCAGGCCTGCATAGGTTCATATGTTCATATGAGGCTACTATGCTAATGGCCCTAGGGCCTTTTCAAGGTTAGTGAAGTTGTATTATTGTTCTCTTATATACCAAGATATGTAGTCCATATTTGTGAATCCATGATCAGCACTGGTTGCCCCTGCCCAAGAGTGACATAGATGAAACCCCTGGGGTAATTTTTACAATTTCCCATCCAGTTGTCCAAGTTATACTTAAATAGGGTTGTTGATAAGCTCAGGTTCGTGTGAATTGGGAGTTTGTTCCATAGCAGTGGCAATCTCTGAGAGACACAACTCTCTCTTCAGCATGTTCTGTTGATGTTACAGGCTAGGTTAAGGCCCCTACAATGAATCTGGTCCCATTTGATTTGTGGAAGTGCAACATTTCCATTAAGGGAGGGTTAGAGAGTCCTCTGTAAGCCACAAGTTGTCTCTTTGCAGTCTATATGATACAGAATACAGTGACAGGGCCAGTCTGTCTATGTCAGTCATGTGTTGAAGTCCCTGGAGTTTTCTTGGTGAGAAACCTCTTAGGGCTCTCAAGCTGCTGCAAGTATCCAGTGAGGCACATGTAAAAGGGAACATTGTACTCTATTTTTGGTCAGATGAGGGACGAGTACAGTGGATTGATAACATCCTTAGTCTTGGATGCTATGGCCTTACTTATGAGGTGTACAACTTAGTAGGCCTTCCTTTCCACTGTAGACACATGATGATCAAAGTTAATGTTGCTATCAACCTGCATTCCCAAATCTTTCACTATAGTGTTGGAACTTAGGGGGGTATTATTAATAGTGTAACTTGCAGGTACCTCTCCTTTGCCAAAGGGACAATAGTGCATGTTTTTTGGGTTACGTTTAAGTCTGTGTCTTTGACAACAATCATTTATGTATGTACTGTAAGCCCATTTTGTAGTATGTTGACATTGTTTGGGGATTCAGTGATTGCACACAGTTTGCAGTTGTCAGCGAACTTGGTGAGCCACAGGGCATCTGTTATCGCCTGAATTTCTGAGAAATAGATTCCAAACAGTAGGAAGCCCAGCACAAACCCTTGTGGAACACCACTGGTAGCAGGTCTACTGGTAGAGGTGGAATCCCCAAGTATGACTGTATGCATTCTTTTGTTGAGCCAGTTGGCTACCTGTGTAATGACGTATGGGTTAATCCCCAGCTGGGTAAGTTTCTCGTAGATGCCTGAGTGGGTTATTGTGTCAAAGCCCTTGGACAAGTTGAGATAGGCAGTACGTACTGATTTGCCTTCATCCAGGACTTTGGTGACACTCTTGAAGAATTCCACTAAGTTTAAGAGGCATGATTTGCTCTTAATGAAGCTAAACGGGATCAGATCAAGAGTTTGAAGGTCACCAATCTTCTTGTTGATAAGGTGCAAGATGATTCTCTCCATGGACTAACAGACAAGGCTGGTCAGGCTTATGGGTCTATAGTTCCCTGGGATGGTTGAGGAACCCCCTCTGTGCAAGGGGAGTATGGTTGCTGTTTTCCACTTTGCCAGGAAAAGCCAGCACTTAGATTGTGGTTGAAGAGAGTACCCAGTGGTTCTACTAATTCTTGCTTTTCACCGTTTAGTAAGCAGCCTGGGATGTCATCTGGTCCCATAGAGGCTGTGTTTTTGGCCGTGGCGAGTGCAGTTATGACTTGTTTTTTGGAGATAATAGATAGAGAACTGGTGGCAGGTATGCTTTGAGATATGATTGCTGGAGATAGGAGTGTGAAATTTTTGCCAAACCTGTCTGCTAACAGGTTGGCGATGTCCTCACGTTTAGTATGACTGCTACCGTCCACTATGAATTTGTTGAAAAGCTGGGCCTTCCCTTTTACATTACAGACATAGCTAAATAATGCCTTGTGATCATCCTTAGTTATGGATGCAAATTTACTTTTGTAATTAGCTTTAGAGGACTTTACAAGATGTCTCATTTCCTTGTTCAAGCTATGGAGGGTGTTCCTCTGCTGAGACTTTTCCCTCTAATTCCTGGACATCAGTTCCTTTCTCATGTTGTATAATCTATTTATGCTAGCTGTCTACCAGGGCAGCTTGTTTTTTTGTGAGCAAGTTTTGATTGATTGTGGTACAGCTAGGTCTATACACTTGTAAAGCTGTTTACATA